>NC_025696.1:24156827-24160698 GCF_000633955.1 Camelina sativa
GTGGAAATTTGCATCAAGCATGTCAATCCTTGAAAAGATCGATACTGATTATGCTCCAGATCAACCTAAACAAAGGAAAACGAAAAACGATAATAAGAGAAGGGAGAGGCATCAGCCTTGGCAACTCACAAATTGAGTTGTTTTTGGCATAATCAATGAAAATTTTTAGATAAGCAACTTTATATTCTCCAAACCAAAATGCTGAAACCCATGGTAGTTTAGTATTATTTTCAAGACGCTCTGTAAAAGTGAATGATCAAGTAACAAGCCATTACATAATAATGATAGAATTCTCAAATTTCTTACTACTTCTATCAAAAGACATTATGGTCAAAAAAATACACTACGCAAACTCTTCAACACTTAAGAAAACCAAAAAAGAAATTTACCGCAAACTCTTCAACACTACGCAATTTAGCAACTAATTCTTTCAGATCTTTCACATCTTGAACAAACTTGAATGGAGTCTCTTCCAATGAAAGGGGCTTAACAGGTTCCATCTCGTTTACATCTTTGTCAACGAAGTCAATCACTGAAAGTTTCTCCTGCATAGTATTATAAAAGTTTAAGACGAGAAGATAACTGCCAAGAAAAGGCCAAATGCAGACAGCCAAAAATTAAGCATAAGAGAGTTATGAGCATATCTATTCCCAAGCCACAATGTCATCGATACAATACAGTAAGCTTTCAGAGTCTAGAGTCTTAATGAAGCACTTACAAACAAAGATAATGCAAATCAAATACTACACTAATGGCAGCACAGGGCAGGATTTTTTAAAATAACTTCACTACACTCAAATAAAAACTCTCTCATTCTACACTATACCATCAGCATCCTCCCTAATTAGTGTTGGTTGAGTCAATTTTCATATAAAGTTAACTTTTTCAAAGGCAAATCTAAACAGATGATTCTGAAAACGCAAAACACTAACCAGGGGATGCATAACCCGCTGATCGTCTTCGCTCCGCTCCAACCAAACATGCTCAAACGGTTGATTAGCGTTGTTCACCAAGATATTATACTCCTCTTGAGGCTTCTTTATGGTTGGTACATGGAAAGGAACTTTAGCTTTGCCAGATGAATTCCTCTCCCTCTCAGCCAACTTAACATCAATCATTGAACCACCACCGTTAGTATTCTTAGCCGCCGAGCCAGTAATCACATTACCAACCGGCTTCTTCTTCTTCCCATAAACCATCTGAAACCCATCATCCCCATCGTAAGCCACAGGCCGACCAATTTCCTCTTCTTTCTTCCTAATCCTCTTAAACTCATCAACCGAAACATCAAATCTCTCGATAAATTCATCATTCACGTTACAAAGCCAATCCTCGGCTTCAACTTCATCAACATCGCCAGGGAACTTCATCGATTTCTCCCAAACCTGCTCGGAATCACCGATCGTCTCGAGAGCCGACTGCGAGGTTCCAGCTATCTCATCGATTGGGCGTTTGAACTCATCGAAATTGTAGTAAAAATGGAAATCTCTACTCGCCGGAATCAAACGGGAAGACGATGAGAGTTTCGAGAGAGACTTCGAGAAAGAACCATCGACTAATGCTTCCAGGGACTTTACCTTCCAAGAAAGCGGTGAATCGTCGACGTCCATGTTACCGTCGCTCATTCTCGGCTTGAGAAAGAGAGAGAGATCAATCAGAAGATTGTGATTTTAGGGTATCTCGGCTTGGCTAGGGTTTTAGGAACACCATTGATTGAGAAAAAGTACTGTAGAGCTATTTTAATTAGTATATACACTTAGGGCAATAACGTAATAACCTGGTCTTTGATCTAGATTTTACAATAATTTGGTATTTGATTTAGGGCTGATATCGAAATATGATAACTTTGTAGATCTTTGAGCATATTTTTAATTAGTTAAGAAATCACTAAGTGATAAATAAATAGTAATGTGACATCTACAACTTGTAAACAAAATTTAGATATCTGCAATACCGCAGTAACGTACTTTGAAGATTTGTTTACAACATTACACCCGGCAAACTTTGATGAGGTCTTATGTGAAGTACGCACAGTCATCACAGACGAGGTCAATACCCAGTTAATGGCCCCGGTTATAGAGATGGAAGTTCGTGCGGCTCTATTTATGATGCATCCGGACAAGGCTCCTGGTCCAGACGGGATGACCGCTTTATTTTACCAAAAGTAGTGGCAGGTTGTCAAAGGAGACTTTGTCTCCTTGGTCAATGGTTTTTTCGAAGAGGGAGTGTTTGATAGAGGTTTAAATTCTACCCACATCTGTCTCATCCCGAAGGTGGCAAAGCCAACCCGGATGACAGAGCTGCGCCCAATCAGTTTGTGTAATGTGGGGTATAAAATTATTTCTAAAATCATGTGTCAACGGCTTAAGAAAATTTTACCAGGGCTAATCTCGGAAACTCAGTCGGCCTTTGTTTCGGGCCGCCTCATTTCGGATAACATTCTCATTGCTCAGGAGATGTTTCACGGGTTACGGACTAATCCGTCCTGTAAAGGGAAGTTCATGGCGATAAAAACAGATATGAGTAAGGCTTACGACCGGGTGGAATGGGGGTTTATTGAAAAACTACTCTATAAAATGGGTTTTGATGCTAGGTGGATTGGCTGGATTATGTTTTGTGTTAGTTCAGTCGAGTATAAAGTGCTCCTGAATGGTCAACCTAATGGTTTGATTATTCCGGAGAGGGGTTTACGACAGGGAGACCCCCTTTCTCCTTATCTGTTTATTTTGTGCACGGAGGCTTTAATTGCCAATATTCGGAAAGCGGAGGAGAATAAATTAATTACAGGGATCAAGGTGGCGAATCAATGCCCGCCAATCACACACCTTTTATTTGCGGATGATAGTTTATTCTTTTGTAAGGTCACCAAAGAACAATGTGAGGTCATTTTGAGTATTTTGCGGAAATATGAGGCTGCCTCGGGTCAGCAGATCAATTTTGCAAAGTCTTCTATTCAGTTTGGTCATAAGGTTGCGGAAACCACAAAAAGAGAGCTCCAAGGGATTCTTGGTATAACAAATTTGGGAGGCATGGGTTCGTATCTAGGGTTGCCTGAGAGTTTAGGTGGGTCTAAAACAAAGGTCTTCTCCTTTGTCCGGGAAAAACTACAGGGACGTACGACTGGTTGGTCGGCAAAGCTGCTCTCTAAAGGGGGAAAGGAGGTGATGATCAAATCTATCGCAACTGCGGTCCCGACGTTTGTGATGTCTTGTTTCCGGCTACCAAAGACAATTACTTCCAAACTCACAAGCGCTGTCGCGAATTTTTGGTGGAGTGCGGATGGTAGGACGGGTGGTATGCATTGGTTAGCATGGGAAAAATTATGCTGTAGTAAACAATTGGGCGGTTTAGGTTTTCGGAATGTTGATGACTTTAATTCGGCTTTGTTGGCAAAACAACTCTGGAGGCTAATTGACTATCCGGATTCTCTGTTTGCTAGGGTTTTTAAAGGTAGATATTATAGGAATTCGAATCCTATGGAACCGATTCGATCTTACTCTCCCTCTTACGGATGGCGGAGTATTACTTCAGCTCGCTCTCTGGTGCAAAAAGGACTTATTAAACGGGTTGGTTCAGGAGAGTCCATTTTTATATGGACTGACCCCTGGGTACCAGCTCAATCCCCGAGACCAGCTCTCAGTAAGGGCCCGTCTCAGGACCCTTCTCTTACAATTTCTCACTTAATTGATAGTCGGACAAATTCATGGCGACTGGATGTGCTCACTGAGCATTTTGATCCTGGAGATGTAGCGTTAATAGGAGCATTACCTTTAGGTAGTGGTCCAAAGAAGGACTCTCTGGGTTGGCATTTTACAAAGAATGGGAGGTATACGGTGAAGTCTGGTTATCATGCGGCACGTATGACGATAAC
>NC_025696.1:24165201-24166329 GCF_000633955.1 Camelina sativa
GGAGAATAAATTAATTACAGGGATCAAGGTGGCGAATCAATGCCCGCCAATCACACACCTTTTATTTGCGGATGATAGTTTATTCTTTTGTAAGGTCACCAAAGAACAATGTGAGGTCATTTTGAGTATTTTGCGGAAATATGAGGCTGCCTCGGGTCAGCAGATCAATTTTGCAAAGTCTTCTATTCAGTTTGGTCATAAGGTTGCGGAAACCACAAAAAGAGAGCTCCAAGGGATTCTTGGTATAACAAATTTGGGAGGCATGGGTTCGTATCTAGGGTTGCCTGAGAGTTTAGGTGGGTCTAAAACAAAGGTCTTCTCCTTTGTCCGGGAAAAACTACAGGGACGTACAACTGGTTGGTCGGCAAAGCTGCTCTCTAAAGGGGGAAAGGAGGTGATGATCAAATCTATCGCAACTGCGGTCCCGACGTTTGTGATGTCTTGTTTCCGGCTACCAAAGACAATTACTTCCAAACTCACAAGCGCTGTCGCGAATTTTTGGTGGAGTGCGGATGGTAGGACGGGTGGTATGCATTGGTTAGCATGGGAAAAATTATGCTGTAGTAAACAATTGGGCGGTTTAGGTTTTCGGAATGTTGATGACTTTAATTCGGCTTTGTTGGCAAAACAACTCTGGAGGCTAATTGACTATCCGGATTCTCTGTTTGCTAGGGTTTTTAAAGGTAGATATTATAGGAATTCGAATCCTATGGAACCGATTCGATCTTACTCTCCCTCTTACGGATGGAGGAGTATTACTTCAGCTCGCTCTCTGGTGCAAAAAGGACTTATTAAACGGGTTGGTTCAGGAGAGTCCATTTCTATATGGACTGACCCCTGGGTACCAGCTCAATCCCCGAGACCAGCTCTCAGTAAGGGCCCGTCTCAGGACCCTTCTCTTACAATTTCTCACTTAATTGATAGTCGGACAAATTCATGGCGACTGGATGTGCTCACTGAGCATTTTGATCCTGGAGATGTAGCGTTAATAGGAGCATTACCTTTAGGTAGTGGTCCAAAGAAGGACTCTCTGGGTTGGCATTTTACAAAGAATGGGAGGTATACGGTGAAGTCTGGTTATCATGTGGCACGTATGACGATAACTGGGCCTTTTAAGGCACATGGGGA
>NC_025696.1:24167728-24202399 GCF_000633955.1 Camelina sativa
AAAAAAAAAAAAAAAAAAAAAAAAAAAACAAAATTTAGATAATTTGAAGCAGTTTAAAAATTTACAAAAAGAGCAAAAATATATTACAACATAAAACCTTATGTAAGGGTCCCAACTACCACTTTTTAGTGGGTCCTATGTCCAATTTCAGTCCATGGGCCATCTTTTTTAATGAGCTTCATGTCTTTTGACTAGGCCCGTGAACTCATCCATATCCGACGGTCAGTTTGCTATGTCTGGGAGGCTTTAATGATTTGTTACCGTCCCTACAATTCACTACATGATATTTCCCTGTGTTTTGTCCTCACTCGCACAGTTCTGACAATTACTTTCCGGAAGGTCACCCATCTTGAGACTACTTCAGCTCAAGCACGCTTAACTCTAGAGTTCTCTTAGGATCTTTGACCGAAAATATAAGTGCACTTTGGTGATATAGGTGGCAAAATCAGTTCTTTTAAATCTCTCTGCAAGCTGGAGTATCACATTCATTACAAATATGATATTATATTATAGATGAAAATTATACAAAAATATATATGTTAGAAGTTAAATCGTAAATAAAAATTAAATAAAAAAATCATGTTATTCATATTAAACAACATATGAACATTTATAACCACATAAGTGGAGTTAAAATTTATTTAAATATAAAATGGTATAATTTAAACATATGTAATTAGAAGTTGGAAAATACACTAAACAATTTTGCTTATAACCGTCTATGATCCCTTAAGAGCGCTTAGCTATGATCGCTTAAAACACTAAAAATAATTATATAACAAAAATGTATAATTTTAATACGTAAAAACATATAATTTCTACCGTGTAAATGATTATATGCATCATGTGAGTGTTTTAGAGCATTTTCAATCAATTTCTATATTTGCTTCTATATATAGAGAACAATATACCAATCTCTATTGTAGAAACAAATTATATAGAGAAAAAATAGTAATTTCTATTATAAATTTGAGAATATAGGTGAGTTGAAGTAAAATTCACTTTTATTTTAGAGTTTCTTTAGTTTAGAGATAAAAATAGGAAAATCTATTGAAGATGATCATATCCTGACCTAAAACGACTGCCTAAATTGCTTTCTAGAAAATTAGTTATTGCTTTTGGAAATTTTAGTTTTTACTTTAAAATTAACGCAATTAAATAAGTGTGGAAGCATCGTCAATTTCACTGATTCTTCTCTCTCTCTCAAACTTTTCTTGGTCTAAATAAAATACAAAAAGAAAGGCTTTGGATGGTTCATGCATGATTGGAGGAGTTTGATGAAGCTGGTGCTTGGTGCATGTAGCCGATGTCTAATGTCAATGTTTAGTGAGTTTGAGTTTTATATTCATACTTATTTAAATAAACGTCAAGAATTATATTTTAGAAATATCTATATGATTGCATGTTTTTATTCTCTACTACACCGGATATATCCTCCACCCTACCCAAAAGCATTACTGTACTAATTTTTTTGTGATTGGTGAATCAGTGTTGGACAGCCTATTTTTAGGATTTCCTGAATCAATTTTTTAGATATGGACGATATTTGATCAGTTCTTGGCTCCTAAACTTTCTTGTACAATTTGTGTTGGGCTAAGCTGTTAGAATTTATATCTAGATTTGCCTTGTATTGAAGAACATCTAGTTTAACTTTAGTACTATTTGCATGATAAAATGTGGACTATTTGCAGTGAAAATTTGGAACTAAATATATGGGGTCTGATTGGTAACGTATCCAAAGCTGTACAGAAAAGCTGTAAGTTGGAGCTGTAAGCTTTTACGGAATAGTGCAAAGCTGTAAGAAAGAGCTGTACATGAAAGCGGTACAAAAAAGCTGAGAGTGAAGTTTTTAATAAAGTGTTTAGTAAAGCTTTTATGATTGATAAAAAATCAAAGCTGTACACTTGTACCGCGCTTTATTTTTGGTTACCAATCACACCCATAATTAAAGATTATGACTTTTAAAAACCTTTAATTATGGTTGCACAGTTGAAGAGATTGATCAGGTTGAAAAAAATTATCCAACCAATTTTCACCATTTGCATTGTAAAGGTTGAAGAGGTTGGAAAAAACTATTCAGCCCGTTCAACCCAAAAAGTTGAAAAAATAAACTAATCCTACAGCAAAAATCTTCAACTTGTTCAACGACTATTTTGGAGATGAATGAGTTGAATAATATTCAACCCAATTTTGTTCAACCCATTTTTTCAATTTTGTTCAATTTTGTGCATCCATTTGCAGCCTAGTTTTTCTTAACCTTTCAAAACTACGACTTGCATTTTTCAATAAAGTTTTAAAGATGCATTTTTAATCTTTGGTTTTTGCCTATTTGGTGATATACATAAGATGTTTTTAAAAAAAAAATCTTTGATGTTAGATACATAAGATGCATTTTTAATCTTTGGTGTTAGATACATTCATACATAAGAACGTTTTTTTCTCTCTACTTGCATCTAACCAAAGGCCTAATTTGAAACACCAATTTTAAAATTTCCCAAGAATTTCAAAGTTATAATCAATTCATCTTATTTGACCAAAAAAAAAAAAATCAATTCATCTTATATATGTCATCGATGACTACGCTAATTTTTTGAGAGATTTTGATGATACCCGTCAAGTTACCAATCCACGTAGAGATATTGTCAGTGTCTGATTTCAATCCAACCATTTATCAAGTACTACGTAATCAAATAAGAAGCTTCATTAACCTTTTTCCGTTTTTCTTCCACCTAATTAAGGCCCAAGCAACCATTAGTGGTTAAGGAACCAACTGAACCATTAAATGTAACCCGAAGAAGAACCGAGTCATTGGACCGGTTTGGAAACTAAACCACTAATTGAATTGAGAAGTTGGATTAATCGTTGAAGAGGCAGGACAGTGAAGATGATAGAACCCTAGCCACGAGAAACCAAATAGAAGATTCTTGTAACCAAAGCTAGCTGATTTCTGAAGCTGTCGAAAAGCCCTGTCTTTACGATGCTATTGATCTGATACAAGAGTGATCTCACCCTAGGGCTTTTCCTTTCTTCAGTCACAAGTTTCTTCCTTTTTTTTTTTTTGGGTCTAATTCCTGCAGTGACGATGATCTGCAATGAGTGCGATAGCGATGCCTTTGACGATGGAGGAGATGGGTTTATTTACTGCCGAAAATGCTCTACTCAGGCGAAGGGGTTTCTCCAAACCGGTGACGACCCCGATGATTATCGACGAAAACACACTCGTCCTGACATAGAACCAAACGACGTCGATAAGCTTATCAGTTCCGAGGATTATTACAAGGAGACGAGAGAGAGATACGTCAAAGGTTTACTGATGATGATAACTTATCAGTGCGATGCATTGATTGAGAAATTCAATGTGACGCCGTTGATTATTGGTTTGGTCGGACCTATCTTCTTACGGTTCGTGTCACTCTCTGGCGTCTTCGATGATGGTTGGGCTGATAAGGCCATTGAAGACTCCGAGCTTCAATCAAATGGTTGCTCTTTGCTTCTTCTCTATTGATCTTTAAAGTTTCTACAGTACTGTTTGTAAATTTGGTTTGTTCCTAACTCTTAACTCTTTTTGGTGTTCAGGAGAAGTAAGGAATCGAGAGGTTAAGAGGTATAAAGCAGAAGAACCTCGCAACTTATATGGTAAAAGAGCAGTAACGATATGGTTAAGTCATCTTAAAAAGGCTCTGCCTGTATCGGCTTCTCTAGTGATATCTTTCCTTGCTTGTCACAAAGCTGGATCAGCGGTTCTACCCACGGATATAGTAAGATGGGCGCGAGAAGGAATGATTCCGTACCTTTCTTGTTTTCTCAAGATTCGTAAACAAATGGGAGAGCGATCAGCTGCGTGTCCTATTCAGATTCTTTCTGCTCAGAGATTAGAAGCTCAAGCCGCTTCGATTGCTGACATTATTGGTTTGCCTTTACCTCCTGTGAATTTCTATGGTATAGCTTCAAACTATCTTAAGCGGTTATCTATCCCCGAGGATAACGTTCTTGAACTGGTGTGTCTCTTTAAGAACTGGTCGATGCCTTCGGGTTTATATTTGTCGACGAACGAGCTTAGGCTTCCCACTCGTGTCTATGTCATGTCTATAATTCTTGTAGCTATAAGGATGCTTTATAATATCAACGGTTTTGGTGTTTGGGAACGGAGTTTAGGTTTTGTTGATGCTAGTGAAGTGGAAGCAGAGTTTTCAGATGTTACGAAAGAAACTGAATGACACTACGGAGCTTTTGAAGAATCTTGAAATGAGATATTACGAGGTTGCAGCTGAGACAGTTGAGTATGAAAATGGTCTCTTGTCATATTTATTACACGGGAAAGACGAGTTCTTTGCTGGTTTAGAAGAAGCATCAGCTGATGACACATACAAAACTGTTGATAACTTGTGGAATAGTTACCCGAAAGACGAGGTATATATATAACGAGCTTATTTATCTATGTTCTAAACTCTACTGTCGGATATTTGAAAAATTATATATAATAAAATTAACTATCTCTCTTTTACGCTCATTTTGTAGGATTTTGAACGGTTTCAGGTTCCATCCAAGAGGGGAAGAGATTGGGAAGATGATTTATCACTTAACCAACTGTCCTTGAACGATGACAAGTTGAGGGATGGAAACACTTGTAGTAGTTATATAAGAAAAAGGGAAACTAAGTCAATGTATTGTGATGAGCCATCTCTGGAATGTGTTTCATCGCCACATAATTATAATCACGAGGAGATATCCAAGGAGAGAGCGATACGAACACTAAAAACAGACATGGGGGAGAATTTGTTCTGTTACATACCGCCTCGCGAGAAAGTAAAGAGAAGAGATTATCTTCAATATGGGAGGAAAAAAAGATGGTGGAGGATTGATATACTGATAAGCTATATGAGAGGCTAAAGGGAACACGTGAGAATGCACAGTGAGAAGGAAGCTTGAGTGGAGAAGAAGATATCTCTTAGTCCTAACAAACTTTAGAGAGTATAAATAGTTAGTAGAGTCTATTGAAAAGAATCATCCTGCGATAAGAGAGGAGAACTGTAACTCCATCTTATCAGTTAGGTTCATCGTTTGTATTAGGGATTGAGAAGAGATAAGAAAGAAGAGATCACACCTTCAAACTTATCATATACGCGGCTCATGCAGATTACTATATTCTTTTACGGGTTTGCGCTAAGGTCGCTGAGATTGATGCGAGGAATATGCATAGAGCTGTGTTGAGCTTTGAGACAAGATTGGCTTGGATTGAGAAAAGGATAAATCGTGTTTTGCAACTAGATACACCTTCTATCCTTAGTAGAGACACAAAGACACCTTTGGATGCGCCGAGCCTAGAGAGTAAACATTCTTTTCCAGATTTGGATGTTTCGAGTTATTGTAAGGATATCCACATTGATTTGGCGAAAAGGATAACTCATTCGAAGTTATAGATGGTTATACTAGTTTTGTCAATGTCACTGTCACTGATGCAGCTGCATTTCAGGTGACAACTTGTTATATTTGCCAATGCATAAACTGTTTTTGATTCTGCTGAGGCTGTCCTCCCTATTACAGAAAAAGAACCATAGTCCGACCCATGTTACAAGTAAGGGTGTCAAGTGACCCGGTTGACAATTTTGAACTGCTTTTCTCTAGCAAACTAGCTTAAATTGATGTTGTAGCACCTCTTAAAATTTGAATAAGATAGCACCGTCAGATAACTCGGGTTACATCGTGCAATCTTTGAGGTTGAAAGGGAACTCCAACAACAATAATTATCCCAAGGTGAAGGTGACAACTGAGGTGAAGCTTATATTTGATCAGCTTACTTAGGATGTCTACAAGTATGATGTCCTCCATTTGTTAACATTAGTTCCTATTTTTATGTTTTTCCAATGTAACACAGGTTAGAGGCTAGTAATGCTTTTTTTCTTTTCCATTGTTGCTGCAACTAAAATTTCATCTGCTTTATGATACTTTCGTATTCACAACATTATTAAGCAACAATAGGCTTTACTTTGTATATATATATACACAACTCCAAAATTTCCTTGGTTCTTCCATTGGTATGTAGAGCTATAACTTCCCCTACCTGCAACTATCAAGAGAGAGGCAATGCACATAGTCGTCACGACAGCCGACAAATATCCGGCCACCGATCATCACCGGTGAGGAGAAAATGTCTGCCTGCAGCTCCAGCCTCGCGATTTCTTCTACTTTTGAGTCATGTGAATCTCTGATGAGTATGGGACTCACACGAAGGACATGAACTCTTCCCGAGCTCGAGCATACAGTCACCAACCTGGAAAATGGAAAAACAAGGAGGAGGTATCATCATACATCAATGAACCATGATAATTACATGCATTCATATGTGCTTATTCCTGTAATTAATACCTGTCGGATGCAAGCAGTTGATACGATTCAAAATGCAGATTCTCATCGATGTATGCAGATGCTGTGATCGGTTCCCCGATACTGTATACCCACACAAGACATCCGGATTCCTGAAGTGAATTCTACAGAACAGTCATGACTCATTATACTGAAGTTTTGAGACTAGCGCCACAACAACTAATCCTCATGAACGTCCCTATTAACGTCAAACCTATTATAAAAGTGATTAACACAAAACTAAAACTGATTTCCCTTGGAATAAATTTGATTCCACTGATTTTGCTACAGATACAAGTATATCTTTAGTGCATTCACAAGCTGTTAATTTCAAGAGAGTATCTTCCTTTTAATCTAAACGCAGATATCATAAGCCAATGAAGGCAGGAGACTCTTATAAAAATGATGTCTCTCAGAAAGGACTCCTTGAAGATGCATAGGAAAAGATATGGTTTAGACTATGCATAGACATAATAACGTTGTACTTGCATGCACATCAGTCTACTTGGAATAAATATCGGTAGACAGCATAAGTGAACTGTACACGACCGATGTCCAAGGGATATAAGAACGTACCGGTTCTAGTGAATAAACACTTCCATTTCTACAGCACACTAGTACCTGAAGCAAAATAGACGTGTAATCAGCCTTAACGAGAAATCTCTAGACAAAAACGGTGGATTGCAGATGTACTAGGAATCAAGAGCACCTGAGAAGGAAGCATATGTGACATACAAGGCCCAGCAAATATTGGTCCACCAGTCCTATACTGCATCAATGTAACAACCGACTAAGTTTGAGCACTATGAGATGGCAACAATCTGACAGGAACAAAAGATGTGGAAAGCCATATGGACTTTATGATATCATTCAAGTGAACTGGGATCAACTCATACACATACCCTCCAAATAATAGTTCCAGATGGACTCATTGCGATAACGTGGCCATCAACTAAGCAGCAAATAACTGTGACAGAAAATAGAGATTAACAAAGATAATGAAATCAAGGAAACAGAAAGAAAATAGTAAGGAGGAAGAAAAAACCGCTTCGGCTTGTCGGGCTAATGCATAGGGAACCAAAAATCGGTGCCTCTAGTTCAAGTAACCACAAGGTGTGGAACGAAGAATCCTGCATTTGCAAAACTAACCCGAATAAACAAGGGTCTATCTCCAATATTAATCTATAAGACCAAATCTCCCTCTGGAGCCAAAAAAAATGGAAGTCTGATTAGTTAAGCTAAACATCTCTATAGGGTAAGGCAGACCATACATGACCAAATTTGGCCCAAATATTAGTAATGAACCATTACTTCCAAGGACTATTCTGCTTAATTTATGTAGAGCAGAAAATTTTACTTTCTACATCTGACATGGCCTATACATAGCATGACGGGCGACTGGAATGCAAAAAATGGGGCAAAAACGGAATACGAAAGATATAGAAGAAAACACATACCTCTATTGATACAGCTATCACGCGACCGCTTGTAGAAGCCACGTAAAGTGAACTATGACCCTGGGTGAAGCATCAAAGATGAATCAGGTGATATCAAGAGACTTCAGTAATCAAAAAAATATTTGACCACAGACGACATTGTTTTAGCTGTGGACAAGCAAGTATGCCTTGGATAGAGTAGTTAAAGTTTGCACCTCATCAATTACAGGTGAAGCAAATATGCTCCCACCACATTGCAGCTTATAAACACAGCGTTGACTCCTATAGTCAAGGGCATAAAGATTGTGGTCATGTGATCCGCACCTGCATGAATGATGCAAAATTAAGCTTAATGGTTGGTGACTTTACAAGAACTCTAGGAAAAATCTAGTCTATAAAAGAAAAACTTTAAGTAAACACAAAGGGAGCTAAAACAGTAACACTATTTTACTTCAGTCACTGCTCCTACTTTTCTCTTGAAACTTCTTTGTCAGTTGCTATTTATCTTTGCTAAGGTAAATCCTTTCACAGACCCAGTTCGAATTGGTTGTCATAACAATTTTTCAAGGACCTCACGTATTTTCTATGGAAAAACAAAATAAATAATCAGCAGTTCAATGTGAAGAAAACCATAAAATTAACTATTGGTAACTATGAAAGTATGAATGTAAGGCCCACTCCAACAAAAGCAAGATTGGAAAGGAATTTAACATGTGGCACAAATATTATGACTATGATCACAGAACCACTCCTCTTCAACTCAGTAAAGTGACTTGGTGGGATATGATAAAAGAAAAAGTCACAGTGTATTACCATATTAGTTGCGAAGATGTATCCATAACAGGTTGGCACTTTATCTTCATCCGAAAAAGAAACAAATTGTCTTAAGTCAGCTAGCCATCTGAGAACAATTTCTAGGAATGAACGAATATATGACACAGAAATTAAAGCGGCAATAAGGTAGACAAACAGAGTACAAAGCTATGAACGATCAATTTTCCTTCAGAGCATACCTCGCCACATGCTTGGAATGTCCAACATAAGCTTCCAGTTGAGAAATCTAAAAAATATAATTTTCCTTTGTAGCATCCAATAACGACCTAGCATTGGAGATGTCCCTAAAACTGTTTAAGTATATTAGAAAAGATACAGTGATCTATACAAATTGATGAGAAGACTAACCTGACTAAAATCACCAACTACCATGGCTGAACCTTCTATCCTTCCCTCTAGAATAGTCTCCCAATATATAGAGCCACTAATTAGCACAGTAAAGTGTATCATTTGTTAAAAGTCCAGCCTATTTCGTAAAAATAAAATAAACACAAACCTCTCATTTCATATTAGATCCAAATCCAATGATCAGCAAAAACTTAAAAATTTCATATGCTAGATAGTGATTTCAATTTAACCATAACGATGATGACACCTCTTTGATTATGATAACTTACATCTTTCAACATCTGTTACAGCAGATTTATAATGATGCATACCTTTTGGCGTCAATGCACGAAAATTTGCGTGAGTGAGACCCAATGAATAGGTAAGTTTTTGAATGCTTCAATACGACTAGGGGCGAGGCATCTACACAAGAATCCATATGAACTTTCCATATTTCTTGCAGAGAGACCATTTGGTTCCTTGGAGACTCCACCGACCAGTTTTCTTGGTTCGCCTCTTCATTACTACATGAGTTTGGAGAATATACCTTATTGCACCGACTGAATGCACATTGTATTTGAGAAAATCCTGAATCCCATGATATATTTTTTTTCTTTCTTTTGGGAGAAAAATGTTCAGAATCAATTTTCAATCGCTTTGGGGAATTATTCTTCTTACACTGCATTCCTGAAGGTTCTGGGCCTGCTGAAACACCAGAATGAAGTGAAACAGTTCTACTAATCAACACATTACCATTCTACTAACCAACACATTACCAACACATTACCATTCTACTAACCAACACATTACCAACACATTACCATTCTACTAACCAACACATTACCAACACATTACCATTCCTGAGTGGTGTTGTGTTGCATATCTTCTCTTAATTTACCTTCCTTCTTTGACAGAAAGATGAAAAGTCTAGATGGACTTCGAAGTTGATAAATCAATCTCATATCAATACCAAGACTATGTGAAAGATGCGCTGCAGCTAAGGAGTCTCCACCAATCGCAAAGAAATCATCATCGTCTGAAACTTCTTTGACCAGTAATGCATCACAGACAGCCTATATCAAAAGTTAACGAAATGATATAACTCCTTTTCTATCATCAATAAGATTCTGAAGATTAAAAATAAACAAACAATGTTCTCTACATTTTTCATAAGCATGATTACTCAACCAAAAACTAAGATTCTAAACTTCTCTCTTTCCAAAGAAATTTAGATTAGTATCCTAACACAAGTATTGCATTTGCTTTTAAATTCCTTGCACCTCATGTTCATGTTCTCTACTCCGTGTTCCTTTACTCCAGGCTCAAACATTATGATCACAAATCTGACAGAAAAATACCCTTACACCCTAAACAGTCACCTTTATGACCAGATCCCTTTGCAAAACTCTAGTTTCTCATTCCAACTATATCTCCCACCCAGAATGGCAACCGTCCAAAGGTTACCCAAAGAAAATGATCAAAGATTTCATTTTTAATATGGTTTAGAGAGAGAAAGAAGCAATCAGATACCAAAAAGGCTTACTCATAAGGAGAAAATAAAACGTGTATGTAAGCACAGGAAATTGTCTGACCTTTTTAATAGTTTGCAGTAAACTATTAGTTACATTGCTATGCATCATATTTTGAGCAAGGGTTGTAGGACAATTCAACCTTGCTAGTGCTTCATAATCAACTTTTCCACTTGAAGTAAGTGGCAGTGACTCCACCAAAAAAAATTGGTTTGGAACCATCACCGAAGGAAGTTTTTCGCTCATCCATTTTCTGATATCAACTATGATACCATCACTGAAATTGCTTTCCTTGTTCAGCACTAAAAAAGCCTTAAGTGAAGCAAGCTGCTTCTCATCTCTGCTAAGTAGTACAACAGCTTCAGAAACATCTGGATTTAGTTCGAGAGTTGTTTCAATCTCTTCAAGGGCCATGCGTTTTCCATTGAGTTTAACAGTTCGATCCCTTCTCCCAATAAAAACCAAATCACCACTAGGAAGCTGTCGTCCATAATCACCAGTTCTATAATAAAGCTGGCTTCCACAATCATTCTTTAGATGATTACAGAGCGAGTTATTATGTAGCTTTACGTAGCTTTGGGACTCTATCGAGGAATGCATGTACCCTTGTGAAAGACAGAGACCACCAACACATATTTCTCCCTCATCAGGTTTATCTTCGTCCCCAAGAAGTACAACTTTGCAATTGGAAATTGGCTTGCCAATAGGAACACTACTAATCTCGCCGGTCTTCAAGAGTCTTGGCAACCCACTGCAGTCAAAATAAGTGCAGTCCCCTGATACCTACTAACAAAACAAAAGGCTAATTCATACACTTTCAATCAGGCCCGTCTCAGCATTTTCTAAAGCCTTAGGCAAATTTTTTTGTGCCTTTTACACATTAAAATTTTTGTTTTTGCTATTTTTTTCGGCCTTTTTTATTAAGGATTTTTATAAATTTGGTTTGGGCCCTTGGAAAATGCCTACCCTGCCACCCCCCTAAGACGGGCCTGCTTTCAATTTCAACAAACTACTGCATAAGTAAAGAGAATGCATAAAGGATATATTATTACTCTGACCAGCTACAACAAGTTAGACAACGCCTAAGTATCAAATAAAGTGAAATTAAGAAGTCTTCAAGGTATTTACATCTTTCAAATCAAAAGCAGATACTAATTCTCGACATCTTTTAAGACATAAACAATAGCTGGTACCAACCAGCTGATGCTGCTACAAACTTTTTAAATACAACCCCCATAAGAAGATTTTGTAATATTAAATTATGGTAAGCATAATTTTCTAACCTCTGTACTTCCATATAGATTCAGAAAACATGTTTCAGGAAGTAGGTTGTGAAGTGAATCCCACAAGCTCACAGGAAAGGGTTCACCACTTAAAACTACCAGCTTCAGGCACATTTGAAGCTTATTGTGTCCACGATGTTGTAAATTTGGTAGAATAGCTCTCATCATCGATGGGACAGCTAGGAGCCTACTGATAGAATACACCTAAAGATGGATAAACTTTCATGACCATTACTTAAATGCAAAGTAAAAGTAATAAAATGAAAGATAAAGCAGTTTTCCTCTAATGATAGGAACCTTAACTCAAGCAACCAACAAGAAAAGCTATATTTGTTCTTGATGACGACTTAATTAGTTACATTATTCATGATCCAACAAAATATTCTAGTCACACCATATGCTGTTCTTGAAGATAAATTATAAGTAGATTGAAGTTACATAAAAGAAACTAAAAAACTATCATTATGCAACATGGCATCCAATCGACTATAAGATATGATACGATACCACTTTAAGCATTGGTTATTGCTATAAGTTACGTATTTGATCCCAATATGCAGCCTAATGAAGATGCTTAAACCAATTTTCAGATTTTAAAATGAATAGTTAAGAACAGAAAAACGAGAAACGGCTGATGAACAAAATATATTGGCAACAAAAATAATTTGGTTAGGAAATATTACAGAGTTCTCAAACAACATGACACCTATAGAAAGAGGTTGTTATTGCTTTCCAAACTATAATAGAAAACACAACTCTCACCTCCAAAAAATCAATGATGGATATCATATTCTCTTTTAGTAGAGTATATGGAGGGATGACTAATGGGGTGGAATTAAGAATAGCACCAAGAAACTCCTGCAGATGATCAACAAAACCAACTGAAGTCTTAAACGCCAATCGCTGCTCTCCGACAACAGGATAGAACTCTTGCATCCACAAGAAGCGATTTAAAAGTCCTAGGGACAGGAATTTAAGATGTTATCATTTTGTATGAAAAAGAAGTGCAAACACAAAAAAAAACTATAGATGGATTCATATCCATCAGCTACAAAAAAAAAAAGTTACCCACCATTAGATACACCATGTCACTTACAATGGATAGCAAATAAATCATTAAATAATCAATCAATACAAAGATTGAAAGTATGAAAACAGCTAGGGCAAAACGTTGGACAAACTAAATTGTATAAGATAAGCTACAGATATGCTATATAGCATATATATTCCAACAAGATATGCAAATATCACAAAGGGTCTAAGTTTTTATGCAAGTCCAGAGAGTTATAGGTACCATCTTCACAAAGAACCAATAGCAATCCAACAGCTACACCATGTCACTTAACAATGGATAGAAAATAAATCATAGAATAATCAATCATTACAAAGATTGAAATATATGTAAACAGCTAGGGGAAAACCCAGAACTGCCATCAATTTTAAGGTCAAACAAGTGATCTATTATAAATAAATGCCGAATGCTATAAGCACATCTCTTTATCAAACTAATAAGAACATCATACCTAACGATTTATTTGCATTCACAGAAGTAGCAGAATCAGGTTCAAACAGTTGTATAATGAAAAAGAAACAAACCCTAACCTTGTTCAGTGCCACAAACTCCTTTTGGCTTCCCAGTAGAACCTGAAGTATACATGAGATAACAAAATCTTCTTTGCCTCTCTTTCTTGCAAGGCCAAACAAAGCTTGAGCAACCAGTTTCCACATCCAATTTCTCATCCATTGAAAACAATAATACAGGGCAGACGTTGCTCTCCACAAGCCAATGTGATCCATCAGAAGAAGAGCCGCAAGCAATAACAAGAGAAACATTCGAAGAGGAAATAAGAGACAAAACCCTTTCTCTAGGCCATGAAGGATCTAAAGGTAAAAAAGCTTCCCCACACCTCAGAACAGAGAACACACTGACTATGTATTCAACTGAAGGTGGCATATATAAAGCCACTACCTTTGGCATATACACAGCTGAACCAGCCTCTGCAATGTCAAAAAGGTTAAAACTTTATGAGATAAGTAAAGAGCTTTAATACTCAGAGAACCATAGAAATATTAAAAGAGCCTAAATGGGTAACCTCGAGAATCATCGTCACCGAGGAAACGACGGAGACGAGAGGTGAGGGAATCGATGGATGAGGAAAGCTCGGCGAGCGTGAAACATTTGTCTCCGTCGTAAACAGGCGGAGAAGTAGAAGGTTCAGCTGATTCCGAGCTAATCCTCCTCGCCGTCAAGCCTGAAGCTTGAATCACGGCGATTTTATGAGGGTTTTTGGAGGCTGCATCGAGGAATTCATGAGAAATGCAGCAATTCTCCGACTTGCCGCCGTTGCGTTCACTCATCTGCAGCCGCTTTCACCAGAAAGCTGTTTACTTTTTTGGTGTAGAAATAAAAAATAAGAGGGTAAATGACAAAAATGTCCTTCGAAGCATCAGTCAACTCAGGCCTGTTGGTCAGCTAGTTCTCTAGACGTTCTTAACATCCAAATTCCAAACACGTTTGCTCTTGGAGGAAAACATGTGCTTGTTTTCTATAAATGGCAGAAAATAACTAAATTTACATAAGATAAACCTTAAGGATACCTTGAAGATAGCTTCAGAAAAAGACAAGAACCAAACAGACTTTTGATGTTTATTTCAGTGAAAATAACTAAAACCATTGGAACAAGTCAATGGCGGTAAGATCGTTGCCCACTATCTTTTCGGGTTACAGGTGTTTAGTTGATGGGTCCTGGAAAATGGGAGACGTTTACGCGGGTGCAGGTTGGGTCTGTTCAGCCGCTATGGATGGGTCGCTGATTAAAGGAGCCACCAATTTTCGTCAGAGTCTTTCCCCTTTGCATGCAGAAGTAGAAGCCTTTGTTTGGGCTATGCGCTGCATGATTGGACATGACTTTCGAGATGTAGCGTTTTATACAGATTGCTCAGACTTGATGAAGATGGTGTCTTCCCCTCAAGACTTGCCGGCGTTCAAGACTTATCTCGATGACATCGTTTCGGATAGGGAGGAGTTCACATCTTTCTCCCTCTCTTTGATCCCAAGAAGTGCTAATGTTAGTGCGGATTCTTTGGCACGCCGAGCGTGTACTTCACTGCATCATGTTTTATTTGTAGACTCATTTCCTTCGCATTGGCTCATATGAGCTGATCTATAGTTGTCAAAAAAAAAAAAAAAAAGTCAATGGCGGTAAACAAAATTCTGAAATGTTACAGTGTGAAATGGCACATTGTCTTTATGCCCTTTATCTTATAAAGCACAAGTTATTTAGCAAAAAAATTTTGACCCATGGTATTTTAAACTAAATTTTTTTAAAAAATCAAAGAAAATAAAATCGAAGCGAATATTTTACGATTGCACGATCTCAATACTGTTAAAACCGTTTTCTCTCCCTCTACTAATATATATGACAATGCATCTATATTATGAAAGATGACCAACTCTCTCCATCTGAGTGACGGTGCCACCTGTCTATCCTCATTAAAAGCAAAGAGACATATTCATGTATTTTATTCTTTTTTATATCACAAAAACAGTTTCAATATTTACATAAAAAATTTAGAGAGGTTTATAACATGTCCCAAGAAAGTAGATGCATCACCAAAAGACAAAAAATGCAGCGAGATTGAATCAAAGAGCCACTTCTTCCTCTCTGCGTAAACCATAAATCTATGGATATATGGTTTAAGAGTTACAATTTTGTCAATAGTTTGAAGAGTTGCAGCAGTGATAGAGATATTTTTTCATATTTTTTCATATATGGTCTATAACTTTGTAAACTCAATTTCGAAGAAATAAAAATAAACGTTAAAAAAAACAAAGTAACTACGATGCGCTCTACATAACTACATTATTCAAAACAAATTACAATATTCAATTTAAAATATTTGTTCCATAGTTTTTTCTAAAATATTTTGGGGCAATTTTAGTATTTTCACATATACTAGGAAGTTGCTGAACATGCTATGACAGATACCCAAGAAGAGTCTCGCCGTCCATCGCCATACACTCAAAGGTACTATACTATCATTTGTTCAATATAACAATTAGAACATCCTTTAGACTTATGTCATCTCTATTTTTCTCCAATTGTATTCCAAATCCACATTAAATTCTACTGGAACCTGTTTCTGGAGGGTTTAAAGCTTTAAACGTCAACGTATTCACAAAACACATAAAATGCAACTAAGTTTTAATGGTAAAGCAAGCAGCCCCAAAAGCTTTGTGTTGTATTGTTTGAAATAACTTTTTGTTGAATTATACTTAAAATACAACACAGATGTTACCCCCAATTGCTTAAAAAGTACTGAATACAATTTTTTTTTTGTTTTTTTTTTTAAAAAATTTTAATCAATTGTTTTGTGTTGAAAGCATCCACCAATTGGTATTTTGTGTTAAAAAAACTACTGAAATCAAAACAATGTTTTTTTTGGGAATAAAATACCAGTTAGATAGTCAATATATCATGTATATAGATTTCTCTTTTTTATTTTCCTTTTGCTTTTAACTACATTATGAATGTATAAAAAGATTTTTCTAAAACTACATCATGGGTCGTACGTAATACGGGGTTTAATACTAGTTAACTGATAAAGCTCCACATTCTCAGGATTCTTCCACCACTTCACCCAGATTCAGATGTGTAACATGACGCTATCTAGACATATCCAATAGGAGAATCAAACCACCTCTTTTCTCCTTATATTTCTCATGTGGGACAGGCACTCCCCACTCAAGATCCCTTGTAATACATCTATGTCTAAGCCCATCCCTAAACCATGCATTTGTTGTTTGAATAGGATTTTGACTCCTATATGACATCTTAACTTCCCCTACACTCGTAAAACTAAGTGTTTTTAGAGTTTGGATCATAGATTCAGGGGATAGTCATCATGTTACTCATGAAAGAAAATTTTATATAGAACATAAGTTTTTATATAGAACCAGGGACAACATGTGACTAAAGCCCAACAAGCAGGGGCTTTATGCAGCAGATTTTTTTTTTTTTTGGTAGAAGACCAGGAGAAAACCTCCCATTGTATTATTAAGTTAAAAAAATTATACAAGAACTTGTCATGGATGACAGAAACCAAGCTCATCCTCCCTAAAAATCGACTATAACTCAAGTGGGACAGACTCCAAAAAAAACAAATCCCAAAAGTAACGAAAAAACATGCTAAGCCAACCCATCTGCTAGACGATTAGTTTCCTGGTAAATATGAGTAACACGAACTGACCAGTTTTTTTTAATAAAACCATGACACAAGTGTATCAGGAATGACAGGGGATGTGCATCACTAATCCCTGTACCAGAAATGCAGCAGATTTATATCTAGTTTTAGGGGCATCAATTATTAAAAAGTTCTTTAGTATAGTGGTTACTNAAACAATTAACATATTTGTTTTTTTTTTTTTTTTTTTTTTTTTTTTTTTAATTATAGGGTCATGCCATTGGCATTTAATATTTGGTTACCAAAATTCTAAAATGATTCTAGATAATATTTTAAAAGATAAAAAAATCTTTCAATCTAATTAAAACATAAATATGTGATTCTCATTTCACTTTTATTCGATTTATATTTAAATAATTTTGAATTATTATATAATAAATTTAGTTAATAAAATTTGTGATTATTTTCTGCATATAATATTATAATGTATATATACATTTTGAAGTACATTTGTAAAAAAAACCTCGGAATTTCAACTTATTTACATAGCGATGTCATTGACATTTAAATATTTAGTTACCAAATTTCTAAAATCAATTCTAGGTAATATTTAAAAGATAACTAAATCTCTCAACCTAATTAAAACATAAATATTTTTACTTTTATTTGATTTTATATATAGCCAAACACTAGGTTGTATATGGAAAAGCCCAAAGCTGTGGTCTTTTTAACACTGTGTATAAAGCTGTGGTCTTTGGGGGTTTGTTTCATGTATGTTTTGGGGATTTCTAAATCCAAAGTGCTTAGCGATGGCAGAATTGTAAACACATATGTGTGCTAGAACTATCGATTTGTATGATGAGGGGTGTAACGAGTTTGCAAGTGCATAAAGTAAAGTGACACAGAGAGTTTGTTAACGAGGTTCGGTTAACAACCTACATCCCCGGGACCTAGTCCAGAAATCATCCACTAGAAAAGGCCGCAATCTACAATTGCTATATGGCATCCACCACTCTTTTCTAGAATTAAAATGAAAGAAACTACTACTCTATTGTCTTCTCCGACGAGTATAGCTTCACAACAAAACCATCAAAAGATCTTTTCATCTTCTTGATGGGGCGACGTCACACACATGTGTGCCTCTCTCGATAAACCCTAGACGCGCAACCTATCTTTGTCACGGCTGCCATCTATATATACTCGAGACAAAAATCCTAAGCTCCAAATATTCTCGCAATCTTATTTTCTTTATTCGAGAGTATCTTGATAGCCATTCAAGAAAACTTCACGTCTCCAATAGAACTATGCCACATCACAGTGGCAGATCCAGAATAAAAATTTATATGGGGCACAAATCATTTATTATTAATGATATTAAATATAAAATAAAATATTAAATACAATAATTTAAGATTTTATTTTTATTTGGTTTCTAAATTTATTTAAATTGCATAGTAAATATATTTAGAATGAAATTATATCTAAAGATATATTATTTATACATATTTAAACTCTTTATATTTTTGTGAAATAGTTTAAACTCTTTGTATATAAGATAAATTACAAAAAGCGATAATATGTTATACTAATTTACTAGTTTTGTAATATTTTAACAAATATACAATAGAAAAAGAAGGATAATTGTTGAGAAAAAAGTAGAAAATAAAATTTAATTGATTTTAAAAAATGATAGGAAAACATTCAGTATTAAATACAGTAAAACCTCTATAAATTAATAAGGTCGGGACCGTAAAATTTTATTAATTTATAGAGGTTTTAATTTATCGATAAATTAATAAATAATTAATTTATCAATAAATTAATAAAATATTAATTTATGAAGTTAAAGATTCATGAACTTGATGATTTGATTGATAATTTTGGCTATTGTAATAGGATAGATGCCAATAGTTTACTAGATTATCCATGTAAAAATGATACTTGTATAAGTTCATAGTTAAGAAAAAATAACTGCTACTATCTTTTATGGTGATGATGAAGTTGAAGAAAATATTTTGGTACATTAATAACAAATTATACATTAGGAATCAATTATCGCGTATAAAAACAAATTTTTGATAATTCAATCAATCGTTTCGAGCGAAGCAAAAGAGGGGAAATCGGCCACATTAAAATTACCTTCTGGAGAGGTCCGTTTGATATCCAAAAACTGCTCAGCAACAGTCGGGAACATAAATCCTGTAGCCCAAACAAGATGCCCAAATAAGAACATCCCGATCGCCTGGAAGGGACAAAAGAAACAACATTTCGATTTTGTTTATAAAAAAATAGAAATCGAGATTCAGGTCGTCATTTTTGAGATCGTTTTGTGTTACCTAATTTTATGAGAAGTCGAAAGGATTACAATCCCTATTCCGCCTCCGTGCAGCGGAAGATCCGGAATTTGAGACCTCAAGTCAAATGGGGCTATCTCTAGAAAGCTCTATAATTTTTGGATACGATTTGAGAAGACAACGCCATAAGCTTTGATGCAGTCAGAAAGATTATAGATAAGCTCCAATAAAAATACAAATTCAATAATAAACAAATAACAATAGTCATATATTTCACTAGATTTTCTTATATATATATATATATATATTTTGTTTTACTTGATTATTAATTTATAATATTTTTGGGATCATATTTTTACACAGGATTTTCAAAAAAATTATTATTTTATTATTTTATCGAAATGTGTCATTTTTTACACCAGCCCAACTTAGGACCAGAAGAATTTATTAATTTATAGCGAGTATTAATTTATAGAGGTTCTACTGTAGGACAACAGTGATCGTACGTTAAAAAGAAACAAACAAAAAAAGCAACCAATAAGTTCAAAGAGTAGTTTTCGAACTCGTCACCTAAGAAACTACATGGGGCACTTAACTACCAAATAAGCTATGAGAGATAATTAAACAATCGTAAATCAGAAATATTTTATTATTAGCATGGGGCACTTGCCCCACCCCATATGCACGTAGATTCGCCCCTGCCACATCATCTTCAATCCAAGCCTGATTCGTCCCTGTTTAGTTTTCATTTTGCATCACACAACAGCTCTTTGTTGAACAACAAAACTTTGCCTACTCGTCTCTGTTGCATCAACATACTCAGTCTAACAGCCAGTAACAAATATACTTTCAATCTCCCCCTTTGTTACTGAGTTTTAGAACTCAAGCTCATCTTGTAACTTATACTTTGATGATCTTTAACCTTCAATACTGTCTCAGAATCTCTCTCTAAATTGTCACCGCATCTGTGATTATTTTGACCCAATGTGTATGTTTCACATGTTGCAACAGTTCTATCATGTTCCAGCAACTACACAACTCAGCAACTACTCAACTCAGCAATATCACAAGTATACTAACAATCTCCCCCTTGATGGCTGAGTTGATAGCCACTCAAACGATTTAGCATCTTCCGTGTCTCCCTTTTTAGCTTTGTTTGATGCTCAAGCAAATAATCATTCAGTTAAAAATAAAATCTGAAGCAGCTGTCGTTGTAGTATGTGTACATCTGGCTTCACTAAACACATATTCTCATACAAATTCCTTCATAACTTAGAACTTTAGCAGCAACAACTTCTTGAATTTCAGAAGCGATATCCCAATTTTCACCTACAAGACACTAGCTTCCTGGGTTACAACTTAATCGGAGTTACTCAAATATGAGTATTCTACCTCAGATTGATCCTGACCAACATCTCCTTGTTGATGTCACTTAAGCTAACCTTGCAGAACTGAATTGGAGTTACACAACTCTGAGTATTCTACCTCAGATTGATCCCGACCATCTTATACAAATAGTGAAAATGAATCCTTCGCTTGAACTTCAATAACTGAGTGCTCGCTTCTCTTTCTTCTTTTAATAATCAGAGATCTTTCTTGCCCTACAGACCAGCCTTGTAGTATCCAATGTCTTCATGCTTTCATTCAGCTACAACATCACCAATATGCATACTCTCCCCCAGCATGAGTGCACATTCATATAAAAACAAAGATGAAGACATATAAGCATAGAAACACAACAAGCTTCCTATCATGCCTTGTACAAGTGGTTCTGCAACATGCTTTTGTAGAACCTGAGGTTCAACCCCAACATTGTCTTTAGTGATTATCTTCGAGAGATTGTAGCATAGGTTGATTTCTTCAGACTCTCTACAACCTTGATCATACTTTTTCTCATCATTCTGGAATTTTTTATTGTACAGATCCTTTTTAGCCACCCAGACTTTACAAAAACGATAAGGATCAGTAAAACACTTTCTTGCCATCCAAAGCTCATTGATCTTGTTCTTGAATTTGTAGCAATAAGTTCGAACATGACCTGCTTTACCACAGTGAAAATATACATATGTCCTTCTTCCTCATTTGGAATCTGTCCAGATTTTCTGTGAATTTACGGACCTTATCTGTTGTTGTCTATTTCTTATTGGTGCTACAACCCTCTCCTGGTTTTCAACTCTGTTCAGAACAGAAGACTCCACTTCATGCGTTACATTGCTTATCACAAAACTTACAGACTTATTGGGAGGCAACAGTTCAACAGCTTGTTCCTTGTCATAACCCAGACCTCGATGTTGGGATCCTACAATTCCCATCGATAAGATCTCATCCAGCTTTTGACCTCCATTGTTCAACATTNTTTTTTTTTTTTTTTTTTTTTTTTTTTGTGATTCTCATTCAACTCCCTTTCTAAGCTTGTCGATCTTTCCTTCTCTAAACCATACTTTTCTTGCATATTTCTCAGTTTCCTCTCAAACAACTCCTTTTCAGCAAGAGGGAGTTCCTGGTTGGTGCAACAGAGACCTTCTGTTGTACCACTTTTTCCAGAATACTTGACCATGCTTCATGATTTATCCCCTCTAAGATACGATCTCCGTCTCTGTAACTTCTTTGACTATGAGACTTCAATTCCACAAGAACTCAACACACAAATTCACCATTCGCTTATATGTTCTCCTTCTAGCTACACATCCATGATCTAACCCGTTAGAGACTACAGACTCAAGTCGGTTTCCCGCTCTGATACCAATTGTAAAAACATATGTGTGCTAGAACTATTGATTTGTATGATGAGGGGTGTAACGCGTTTGCAAGTGCATAAAGTAAAGTGACACAGAGAGTTTGTTAACGAGGTTCGGTTAACAACCTACATCCCCGAGACCTAGTCCAGAAATCATCCACTAGAAAAGGCAGCAACCTAGAATTGCTATATGGCATCCACCACTCTTTTCTAGAATTATAATGAAAGAAACTACTACTCTATTGTCTTCTCCGACGAGTATAGCTTCACAACAAAACCATCAAAAGATCTTTTCATCTTCTTGATGGGGCAACATCACACACATGTGTGTCTCTCTCGATAAACCCTAGACGCGCAACCTATCTTTGTCACGGCTGCCATCTATATATACTCTAGACAAAAACCCTAAGCTCTAATTATTCTCGCAATCTTATTTTCTTTATTCGAGAGTATCTTGATAGCCACTCAAGGAAACTTCACGTCTCCAATAGAACCACGCCACATCATCTTCAATCCAAGCCTGATTCGTCCATGTTTAGTTTTCATCTTGCATCACACAACAGCTCCTTGTTGAACAACAAAACTTTGCACACTCGTCTCTATTGCATCAACATACTCAGTCTAACAACCAGTAACAAATATACTTTCAGGAATTTTTGTCTTCATTCTACACCTGTATATATGAGGTTGTGAACGATCATTCATTGGATTCAATAATCTCGTGGGGCAAAAGCAACAACAGTTTCATCATTTGGAATCTGAGAGATCTTCATAGTCACATCAAGCTTCTTTCGACTTTGAGGCCCTCACGTCTTGCGCCAGTATCAAAATTTTCTTCTACGACCTCAAGTATTATGTAAGTTTTAACAAATGATTCATCTCTCTCTCTCTGTCTTCTATCGTACAGTTTTGAACCTTGGTATGTATATGAGCATGTTGTTTGTTTGTAGGGATTTAAAAGAGTTAAGGGGTCTCCCTCTCCGCACATGGAATGCGGAAATGCTTATTTTGTGAGAGGTAAACCCGAGCTCTTGCGGAAGATGCAGCGCAAGTCTTTTGACAAGAATCTCCGTAAATATCAAGCAAATGTTTGAGCAGAGGAACTGAGGAAGCAGAGGAACTGAGGAAGCAGAGGAACTGAGGAAGCAGCGGCCTGCTTGCAACATTTGCGAATTTGATCTTTTTTCACAAGTTTGTTATTACTGTTCTTGTTCCTCTTCTTCTTTTAGTTGATTACTTTGGTGGCTTTGTTTAAGGTGTTGACTGGTTCAACAACAACCTCCCACAAACGCTGCATTTGCGGGAGGTAGCGGTTGCTAGCGTTTGATGCCAATCACACAAACCGCTTCCAATCGCTCCCAACCGCTCCCAATCGCTCCCAACCTCTGAATTCCAAAAGCTGCTTCCTGCAAGCGTTTGCGGTTGGAAATTTTTTTTTTAAAACAAAAAAGAAGTAAAAGAATACTAAACTTTTTTTTTCTTATATCTTCAACCTAACCATTGTACTCATAAAGCATGAAAGAAATTGAAGTACAAATATGATTGAAGAGCTTAGAATATAAACAATTACAAGAAAATAAATGGAAGGTTCTTACTTGCAAAAGACATGGTAGCATTGCACGAAAGTGAAAATGCATAATTAAATAAATTAAAGCTGCCAAAACCAGTTTTGGAATTGTTAGGGAGGCAGGCAATTAAACAAACGCTTAAAAATTCATTTTGGTGGCCAGACAAATATAGGCTACGGATAAGAATTCGTAAACCAACACTAAGGCTATACAATATATTCAATTTAAATCAACCAAGTATTCAACAGTTTACTTGAAATCAACCAAGTATTCAAAAGTTGCACACAGTTTTGCAGTGGATGTTGGACTGAAATGCATTTTTTATCAGTGAGGGAGAGAGAGAGAGAGGGAAAGAGGGAGAGAGGTTTAAGTTTAAACCTAAAGTGCAGATGGATCTAGTGGCTACGAAACATACATGAGGAAGATCTGATATGATACCTTATAGAACAAGAGCTAGTCCAAATTCTCAGGGTGGGCAATAATGAATGATCATAATTAAGCAACGACATGTGATAATACTCTAATTTACATGTTTTTAGCATCCTTTTTTGTTCATATTTTGCATTGTTCATACCTCTAACTTAGAATTTTTAGACCATTTACTGTAGGAATCAAGTTTTAGAGCATTTAGGGTGTTGCATTTCTGCATTTGCATATATTGGATGAAAACAGGGGCTAAAGAACTAGCATGTACCCGAAGGAGCCATCGAGCTACAAGAACAAGTCCGAACCCCAACACGATCGAAGAGGATCCAAGAGTGCGAAGAGCAACCCGAAGATCCACGCGAGGAGTTACCCGACTCAAGCCTCGTGTACCCCATCGAGTAGACCATCGGGCAGGTCTGGGAAGCTAGGTCAAATGGGTTTTCATTTATAAACCCTTCTTTCCCTAGCTAGCAAACGAGCACGCCGCAGACCCTCAAACCAGAGAGCGAGAGCTTCTGTGAGAGAACTGAGCGACTCAACATATTTTTCTTGTTTTTGTACTTTTATTTTGTACTTTTTCATAGATCTTTCATCCTTACTCTTTTCTACTCTACTCTATCTTTTTAATAATGTCATTTTCGTTTATTTCTATGGCTTTATCATTCGTTTCTATGTCCGAGTAGTGTAGCAAAGTTTCTAGGGATAGGATAAATGATTAGGTGTTTTTGATCGGTTAGGATGCTTTAGTTGATTGTTATGATAGATAAATTTCCTTCTAGGTTGATGTTCTTAATGCGGTCAACAGACTGAAAGGTTGATATTAGATCTAGGGCATTTATAAGGCTGTCCAACTGCTTACTCGATCACCCCAACAATAACCTGTATCGAGTAATACCTCGAGCTGTTCATAGTTCACTTGCATACTCGATCACCCCACTCGATCCTGTACTCGATTGCTTGCATCGAGTGCTTAGATCGTGTGGTTTACTTGTTCATATTCTTTTACTTTGTTTATATTAGGACTGTTAGAACCAAACCCCCTACTATTGCTTGGCTTGACTTGCTTGATTCTGATTGCATCCTATCTGCTAGCATAACAACCATTTGGATTGATAACCCTTTGTACTACAACTGCATAGGGAATTGATACCCTTGGTAAAAACTAGTCTTTCAATTTGGCGCCGTTGCCATTTGGTTGTTTAATTTTGTTACGTTTAGGATTTCAGGACTTGCTAGATCAAGTTCGTTTGTTTATATTTGTTTCTTATACTGACTTGTTTGCTTTTGCCTTTGTTTGTTTTGAATCTCAGGTACAACCTGAGCACCCACCCGACCCGTCACACGATCACCTGGATCGAGTTGATCCTCGTGTACACACTCGGATACTTGCCTGTGCATGCAAACACGATCCAGAGGTAGCCAGAACCTGAGTCCTTTTATCGACAACATCGACAGACCTCGGCTACTCAGAAAACAACAAGTTCAACCGGAACTAGCAACCATTGAGGAGACGATGAATAATCAGAACGGTCCACCAGCTCCTCAAGCAAGGACCAACATAGGAGCAAGAGATGCTCCGACTACTCACACTCAGAGGAATGGCATTGTGCCACCAGCTGTGCAGAACAACAATTTTGGGATCAATAGTAGTCTCATCTAGATGATACAGAGCAACAAATTTCATGGACTGCCAATGGAGGACCCATTGGATCATCTGGATGAATTTGATAGGCTCTGTATCCTAACTAAGATAAATGGAGTCAGTGAAGATGGATTCAAGCTCAGGCTTTTCCCATTCTCTTTGGGAGATAAAGCACACATCTGGGAGAAATCGCTCCCTAAGGAGTCCATCACCACTTGGGAAGCGTGCAAGAAGGCATTCCTGGCCAAATTCTTCTCAAACTCCAGAACCGCAAGGCTGCGAAATGAAATTTCCAGCTTTGTACAGAAGAACAACGAAACGTTCAATGAAGCTTGGGAACGTTTCAAGGGGTACACTACTCGATGTCCACATCACGGATTCAGTAATACTTCATTGCTGAGCACACTATACCGAGGAGTGGTCCCCAAGATACGGATGTTGCTGGACACTTCAAGCAATGGTAACTTCCTCAAAAAGGATGTTGATGAAGGTTGGGACCTAGTTGAGAACTTGGCTCAATCTGATGGCAACTACAATGAGGAATATGATCGCTCTGTGCGATCTACAGGAGAGGAAGATGCCAAGTACAAGAGGGACATGAAAGCCCTCAATGACAAGCTCGATCAGCTCCTCAACCAGCAGAAGCATGTACATGCTATATCAGAGGAAGAGCAGTTTCAACAACAAGATGGGGAGACTATGTAGCTGGAGGATGTTAACTACATCAACAACCAAGGAGGTTACAACAGAGGGTACAACATTTTCAAGCCGAATCCGAATCTGTCTTATCAGAACCCGAATGTTGCGAATCCTCAAGACCAAACCTACCCATCTGTAGTTCAAGGGAACCAGACCCAACAGAAGCCTTTTGTCCAGTACAACTAAGGCTATGCACCTAAGCAACAATACCAAGGGGNGTGGTTAGAATGTTTATTTGGGGTTGGATTTTGGAATTAAAAAAAAAAAAGGAAGAGAAAAGTCCCTAAGGTTAGAATTAATTTNATACCAAGGGGCCTACAACCAACCACCAGGGTTCCAACAACACCAAGGTCCACCGAACCAGTCACAAGAAGCCGAGTTACGAGGTCTTATTCAGCAAATGGTTCAGCAACAGGCTACAGCTTCTATGGACATCGCGAAACGGTTCGCGGAAATGAGCAACAAGATCGACTCAGGATACATTGACCTCAATGCCAAGTACGAATCACTCAACACAAAGGTTCGATACCTGGAAGGAAGGCCACCACAACAACCAACCCGCACCAAAGATCAATCAACTGCCGGGTAAAGCTGTTCAAAACCCCAAGGATTATGCGACTGCTCAAGCCATTTTCCTGGATGATGACTATGAGGACTACCTCACTGGGGACAGTGATGATCAAGATGGGGAGGATGTGGATGATAGGCCAAATACTATATATCCGAGTATGAACCCGAGCTTACACCCGAAGAGACTGATCGAGTTGATGATCAAGCACTGGTTCGAGAATCACAAACTAACGAACAACCCGAAGTGGAACCCGATGACCTACACGATGGTGTTGATCGGATGATGCATCGAGTAGATGTTGAGAAAGGAGATCAGCCTCAACCACCTGCACTGGTAGGAGGGGAGTTGGAGGAAAGGTTCAATGCTACACTTGACATCCAGTTGGAGGCGCTTGCAGAGCGAATGGCTAAGCGCAAAGCTCCACCACCTAAGCTTTTGCCCCCACATGAGATTCAGCAGGAAGCTGCAAAGGAAGCAGCTAGATTGGAGGATGAGGTTAAGGAGGCTGTCAAGGAGATCGGATTTGAAATTCTGAGAAGTGGAATTTGTTTGGATCCTGAGGTAAGAATTGAGGAAAAACTTGAAGATCCTGGCTCTTTAACATTGCCGTGTTTAATAGGATTTCGGATTTTCAAGAGCTATTTGTGTGATCTTGGAGTTTCGGTCAGCATTATGCCGCTTTCAGTTGCTAACACGCTGGGATTCAACGACTTCAAACCAAGTAAGCAGTATCTGGTTCTAGCTGATAGAACAGTAAGACATCTGATTGGCATTTTAGAGAATCTGCCTCTAAGGATTGGGAGACTGGAAGTGCCTACCGACTTCATGATCCTGGATATGGATAAGGAACCAGACGATCCACTGATTCTAGGAAGACCATTTTTGGCAACAGTTAGTGCGGTGATCAAAGTGAAACGAGGCAAGATCAGGATAGAACATGGTGAACACTTCAAGATGGAGTTTGAGGTGAAGAAAGGGGTTAAGAGGCCAACCATAGATGGTCAAGCTTTTTCCACCAGGACCAAACAAAGAAAAATGCTACATCTTGAAGAGGTCAACACCACATTTGCCATGGAACCTGGACAAAATCTGGGAGAGCTTTTGAACCAACCTACTGTAGTGGAGAGGATTCCATAACCTCTTCCACATGGATCCTATGCTTAAGGAGCATGAAAAGTCAAGCTTAGTGACTTTAAACAAGCTCACTTGGGAGGAAGTCCCAAAGGTATCTTTTAATTTTAGTCTATTTGCTTTATTTACTTTTATTTAATTTTTCTATTTTTGATATTTTATAAATAAAAAAAAAAATGGAAAATTGGGAAGAGGAAATTGGTAAACCCGAGAGTCAACCCGACACCGTACTCGAGGCGCCTGATCGTGTCCCTGCTCGGGTAGCGCGTGGAGTCTGAATTCCACAGGCCTAGCCCACTCTCAGCGAAGCCCACCAACCAAACCCTAGCCTATTTAAGGGTCTCGATTTTCTCTCCCCAAGCATCACTGATAAGTTTCTCTCAACCCTAAAGTTTTTGTGTTTCAAAGTTTCTATTATCTCTCAACCTCAAGCCTTACTCGATTTTTTTTGGAGACTAACCCTATTAATCCCAAGAACTAGCTTTTCTTTTTCTTCTCAAGGAATCGATATGGAGCCAACCGCTAGAACTTACCAAAGGAAAGGAAGAAGATCCACCTCCGCCGCTGCTACAACTGGAGGAGACACCGCCGAAGTTCGACAACCCCAAGGAAGAGGAAATGTTCCACATTTCCCAACCGTTGGGTGGACGTTTAGCCTCCCTAACCCGATGCACAACTCAATCCACCACCCGACCCGATGCTCGAGTAAACGATCGAGTAAGCCCCCGAGTTTGCTCACCGAGTCCAATGGCGAGTGCTGTACGCTGTGTTCCTCGATGTAGGGATCTGTCTACGTCTGAAAAGACACTTACTGACCCTATGGAGGTCAATTCTGATGCTGGAGGAGAAGAACAAGGTGAGATCCAAACCTCTCGATCAAGGAGTAGAGCCGCAATTACAAGGGGGAAAAGACCGGCTTCGGAGAAGGCTGAGAAGGTGGTTGAGAGAGCAGTGGTGGAAGAAGATCAACACGCTGAGGAGGAGGAAAGAGAAAGAGAAGAGGAGCATAGAGAGAGAACCCGCCAAGACTCCCGGAGGCTAAAGCAAAAGGAAGTAGACACTCCGGCGAGATTGTCTTGCTTATGGAACTTGAATACTTGCTCATGATAACTCTAAAACTCGGGTTAGCACTCCACTTTTTACCAATCTTTTCGTTTAACCCGAATCATTTGTCCTACCCTTGAACCCAAACCTTTCTTTCAAACCTTGTTGTGAATTGTTGAGTGAGGCCTTTTTCATTGTGCTATAGGTTGTGAAACCTTGAGAGTATTGAGAACGACAAAGAACTGCCTCTTGATNGGCTAAGCGCAAAGCTCCACCACCTAAGCTTTTGCCCCCACATGAGCTTCAGCAGGAAGCTGCAAAGGAAGCAGCTAGATTGGAGGATGAGGTTAAGGAGGCTGTCAAGGAGATCGGATTTGAAATTCTGAGAAGTGGAATTTGTTTGGATCCTGAGGTAAGAATTGAGGAAAAACTTGAAGATCCTGGCTCTTTAACATTGCCGTGTTTAATAGGATTTCGGATTTTCAAGAGCTATTTGTGTGATCTTGGAGTTTCGGTCAGCATTATGCCGCTTTCAGTTGCTAACACGCTGGGATTCAACGACTTCAAACCAAGTAAGCAGTATCTGGTTCTAGCTGATAGAACAGTAAGACATCTGATTGGCATTTTAGAGAATCTGCCTCTAAGGATTGGGAGACTGGAAGTGCCTACCGACTTCATGATCCTGGATATGGATAAGGAACCAGACGATCCACTGATTCTAGGAAGACCATTTTTGGCAACAGTTAGTGCGGTGATCAAAGTGAAACGAGGCAAGATCAGGATAGAACATGGTGAACACTTCAAGATGGAGTTTGAGGTGAAGAAAGGGGTTAAGAGGCCAACCATAGATGGTCAAGCTTTTTCCACCAGGACCAAACAAAGAAAAATGCTACATCNTTTAGGAAGACCATTCTTGGCAACAGTTGGTGCGGTGATCGAAGTGAAACGAGGCAAGATCAGGATAGAACATGGTGAACACCTCAAGATGGAGTTTGAGGTGAAGAAAGGGGTTAAGAGGCCAACCATAGATGGTCAAGCTTTTTCCACCAGGACCAAACAAAGAAAAATGCTACATCTTGAAGAGGTCAACACCACATTTGCCATGGAACCTGGACAAAATCTGGGAGAGCTTTTGAACCAACCTACTGTAGTGGAGAGGATTCCATAACCTCTTCCACATGGATCCTATGCTTAAGGAGCATGAAAAGTCAAGCTTAGTGACTTTAAACAAGCTCACTTGGGAGGAAGTCCCAAAGGTATCTTTTAATTTTAGTCTATTTGCTTTATTTACTTTTATTTAATTTTTCTATTTTTGATATTTTATAAATAAAAAAAAAAATGGAAAATTGGGAAGAGGAAATTGGTAAACCCGAGAGTCAACCCGACACCGTACTCGAGGCGCCTGATCGTGTCCCTGCTCGGGTAGCGCGTGGAGTCTGAATTCCACAGGCCTAGCCCACTCTCAGCGAAGCCCACCAACCAAACCCTAGCCTATTTAAGGGTCTCGATTTTCTCTCCCCAAGCATCACTGATAAGTTTCTCTCAACCCTAAAGTTTTTGTGTTTCAAAGTTTCTATTATCTCTCAACCTCAAGCCTTACTCGATTTTTTTTGGAGACTAACCCTATTAATCCCAAGAACTAGCTTTTCTTTTTCTTCTCAAGGAATCGATATGGAGCCAACCGCTAGAACTTACCAAAGGAAAGGAAGAAGATCCACCTCCGCCGCTGCTACAACTGGAGGAGACACCGCCGAAGTTCGACAACCCCAAGGAAGAGGAAATGTTCCACATTTCCCAACCGTTGGGTGGACGTTTAGCCTCCCTAACCCGATGCACAACTCAATCCACCACCCGACCCGATGCTCGAGTAAACGATCGAGTAAGCCCCCGAGTTTGCTCACCGAGTCCAATGGCGAGTGCTGTACGCTGTGTTCCTCGATGTAGGGATCTGTCTACGTCTGAAAAGACACTTACTGACCCTATGGAGGTCAATTCTGATGCTGGAGGAGAAGAACAAGGTGAGATCCAAACCTCTCGATCAAGGAGTAGAGCCGCAATTACAAGGGGGAAANTAGGACACAACATTGACTTCGCACCACCGTTGGAAGAGCTGTACAACCCGGAGGAGGAGTCCAAGGCTGAGAAGAGAGAAGAAACCGGGCAGAGACAAGGAGATAGCTCGGAGGAGTTTGATTTTGAGGAGTATACATGCTCTCAAAAGCAACCGGTTGGAGTGAGGGAAGCTCACAAAAGGATCGGGTGGTTGAAAAAGATGAACAAGTTCTTGGTGAAGAAGGTGAAGGATCTTGCCAGTTCAGTGAAGGTAATGGGAGGTCAGATCAAGGAGTTGCAAGACAAGGCAAGCTGTGCCTCAGCTCCTACCTCGGCACAAGCACCTACATGGATAGGGAGAAGCGGACCACTAGGAGGAAATCGAGGACTGCCACCTCTGAACCTCAAAGAGCATCATCATACGAGCCTCCAGCTGAGGAAGACATCACCCGACCAGAAGCATGGAGGAGAAGCCAATCTGACGCTTACCCGACACCCAATCCGATGGGTTACATGATGCACTATACGATGCACCCATCGAGCACCCAATCGGGTGATTATGCTGGACTTTTTCCTCCACCGTACCATATGCCGTACACGATGCCGTACACAATGCACCCTGCGAGTGGATACACCGGTGATCATTCTGGGCCTCTTCCGCCATTTCTGTCCTACTACCCGATGAGCTACATGACCCCACCCTCGATCAACACCTCGGATGCTGGTCCGAGTAAGTCGTCTGTACGCATATCTGAGCTCTCTGACGAGCAAACACCGGCACCTGCTGAAGCCGGAGATGACCCTGGCTATACATTGGCAAGTATGGAGGCTGCTGCAATCTCCTTCTTCACCAACCCATGAGGTACCACATTCATCCAAACTTTGTAAATAACATTGTATTTAGTTTAATTCATTTTCTGTGATTCTTGGATTCTTTTCCAACTTTTACTTACACAGGGACTGTGTAATTTAAGTTTGGGGGAGGGTCCTAGAATGTATTTAACATTGTGTTTTATTTTTTTTTTATTTTTATTATTTCAAATTTTTGCGTGCTAGTTTTATTCATTTGAGTCTGCATCTATGTGCATTAAAAAACCCAAAATATTTGAAAAAGTTCGAAAAAAAAATTAAAAAAAAAGAGTGTTCATGTAGTTGCATTTACATATTAGGATTGAGTCTAGTTTGTTTCATATAGGATTGTTGCATATGCATCTTAGGGGACAATGATTAAAACCACCTTGTTTAAAAATCAAACCTTAGGATTGAAGCTATAGCCCTTAGTCACAGTTCATTGTTGCTAGATCAATCTTTGGAAAAAAATGAAAAATCTTTGCTTAGACCCTTTGTGTCGATTGAATGCTTCCTCCACTTGCGTGAACATTAGAACATCTCTATATTATTGGATTTAATTTGAAATTTAATTGTCTTGCTTATGGAACTTGAATACTTGCTCATGATAACTCTAAAACTCGGGTTAGCACTCCACTTTTTACCAATCTTTTCGTTTAACCCGAATCATTTGTCCTACCCTTGAACCCAAACCTTTCTTTCAAACCTTGTTGTGAATTGTTGAGTGAGGCCTTTTTCATTGTGCTATAGGTTGTGAAACCTTGAGAGTATTGAGAACGACAAAGAACTGCCTCTTGATTTAGCTAAGTTAGATTTGAACTAGCTAATAGATTCAGTTTTGAAGGATAGGTGGTTAGAATGTTTATTTGGGGTTGGATTTTGGAATTAAAAAAAAAAAGGAAGAGAAAAGTCCCTAAGGTTAGAATTAATTAATTTAACATGCAGTATTGACAGCCTCATCCTAGAACTGTTGTGGAACCTGATTCCCATGTAGCATTGCTCTTGCCATCTCCTGCAGAATTCTTTTCTTTCGTTCAACTACGCCATTCTGCTCCGGAGTCCTGGGTGCGGAAAACTGATGCATAATCCCCTGAGCTGTGCAGAACTGACTAAACTGCTCATTCACAAACTCACCACCCCGATCACTGTGTATCGCCTTGATAGCCCACTTCTCGCCTTTGATTTAAAGAGCCAAGATGCGAAAGCACTAAAGTGTATCTGATTTTTCCCTAAGGAAACGCACCCATGTGTAATGAGAAAAATCATCAACCAGAACGAAAATGAATCGTTTTCCTGACAGGCTATTGACACGAATTGGACCCATAAGATCCATGTGCACCAAATCCAACCCTAAAGCTGCACTATTTTGAGGACTACCCGACCCTACTACCCGATGGGGGAATTGGGTTCATCACCTTCTCCGTTCGGAACACGGAATACCGGCTGACTTTCAAAGAGATGGAGCCTCTGTATGGCTTCAAAGCTGGTAGTGGGAAAGGTATGGAGGTCAGCAAGGAAGAGATGAGGTCCCTATGGCTGACAATAGGAGACAAGCACCCCTATAAGTCCACGAGCTCCAAATCTGCTCAAATAAGGAGCCCTGTTTTGAGGTAATTTCACAAGTCCCTCGCATGCACTCTTTTTGCTAGAAAAGAGACTGGGAATGTGAACGACCATGAGCTTCAGTTGTTGCATTGGGATTGAACACCGCTAGTAGGAGACATAGCTGATACTAGTATGTTGTTTGTGCTACTCGATCAATTCCTGTACTTGAAATCTTGGGCTGTGAAAAGGAGAGAAAGAGGCGGAGAGATCTCTATTAGGGGACTAGTCACACCAATCTTAGTGGCATGCGATGTGCCCTTAAAGGGAATTGTCCACGAACCAAGGTGGCTGGATACGGACTACCTCGTGCTGGCGAGATTTTTGGCCTATGAGAGGCCTAATGACATGACATTGTTCAAGTTTGTCAATCTAACCGCCGGAGCTGCTCAAATGGTTCTACCCAATGTCGTCTGCACCAAGGTTCGGTTAGGACACAACATTGACTTCGCACCACCGTTGGAAGAGCTGTACAACCCGGAGGAGGAGTCCAAGGCTGAGAAGAGAGACGAAACCGGGCAGAGACAAGGAGATAGCTCGGAGGAGTTTGATTTTGAGGAGTATACATGCTCTCAAAAGCAACCGGTTGGAGTGAGGGAAGCTCACAAAAGGATCGGGTGGTTGAAAAAGATGAACAAGTTCTTGGTGAAGAAGGTGAAGGATCTTGCCAGTTCAGTGAAGGTAATGGGAGGTCAGATCAAGGAGTTGCAAGACAAGGCAAGCTGTGACTCAGCTCCTACCTCGGCACAAGCACCTACATGGATAGGGAGAAGCGGACCACTAGGAGGAAATCGAGGACTGCCACCTCTGAACCTCAAAGAGCATCATCATACGAGCCTCCAGCTGAGGAAGACATCACCCGACCAGAAGCATGGAGGAGAAGCCAATCTGACGCTTACCCGACACCCAATCCGATGGGTTACATGATGCACTATACGATGCACCCATCGAGCACCCAATCGGGTGATTATGCTGGACTTTTTCCTCCACCGTACCATATGCCGTACACGATGCCGTACACAATGCACCCTGCGAGTGGATACACCGGTGATCATTCTGGGCCTCTTCCGCCATTTCTGTCCTACTACCCGATGAGCTAC
>NC_025696.1:24202748-24207710 GCF_000633955.1 Camelina sativa
AAGAAAGAGTTAAAATCAAGGGTGTGGGTAGTTAAATTCTAGGAGGTTTAAATAAAAAAAATATATATATTATGAATGTATGAGAAAATGGTAGATCATCAAGAGTTAAGCTTTGTATGCCCAAATTGTTCTCAGTCTTAGATAGTTTTCACGACTGTCTAGCATTCCACTTTTTGAGAGAAACCACCTAAAGAATTTGCTTGAAACCACCTTATCAAAAAGCCTTACCCTTGAAACCGATTGAGCTTGATTCACCTTCCATTTGCAAGAATTCGCCAAACACTTAATTGAATGTGAAAGAGATGTTCATTATCTTTAGTTGGAGGTTGAGCTAGATCGATGCATGGCAATAATCATAGAAAAATATTTGTATGTATGTTGATTGATCTTAGCACCATTAAACTATCTTTAAGGACTATAGCTTGCATCCTTCGGTTAGCATCTTAAGGTTATGAGTCCCCACTTTCAAACCGTACCTTCTTACTTACTTGCTAGAGGACTAGCAAGATTTAAGTTTGGGGGTCTGATAACACTCTAATTTACATGTTTTTAGCATCCTTTTTTGTCCATATTTTGCATTGTTCATACCTCTAACTTAGCATTTTTAGACCATTTACTGTAGGAATCAAGTTTTAGAGCATTTAGGGTGTTGCATTTCTGCATTTGCATATATTGGATAAAAACAGGGGCTAAAGAGCCAGNAGAGATGTTCATTATCTTTAGTTGGAGGTTGAGCTAGATCGATGCATGGCAATAAGCATAGAAAAATATTTGTAAGTATGTTGATTGATCTTAGCACCATTAAACTATCTTTAAGGACTATAGCTTGCATCCTTCGGTTAGCATTTTAAGGTTATGAGTCCCCACTTTCAAACCGTACCTTCTTACTTCCTTGCTAGAGGACTAGCAAGATTTAAGTTTGGGGGTCTGATAACACTCTAATTTACATGTTTTTAGCATCTTTTTTTGTCCATATTTTGCATTGTTCATACCTCTAACTTAGCATTTTTAGACCATTTACTGTAGGAATCAAGTTTTAGAGCATTTAGGGTGTTGCATTTCTGCATTTGCATATATTGGATAAAAACAGGGGCTAAAGAGCCAGAAATGGGGAAAAACAAGGACAACTCGAGCATGTACCCGAAGGAGCCATCGAGCTACAAGAACAAGTCTGAACCCCAACACGATTGAAGAGGATCCAAGAGCGCGAAGAGCAACCCGAAGATCCACCCGAGGAGTTACCCGACTCAAGCCTCGTGTACCCCATCGAGTAGACCATCGGGCAGGTCTGGGAAGCTAGGTCAAATGAGTTTCCATATATAAACCCTCTCTTTCCCTAGCTAGCAAACGAGCACGCCGTAGACCCTCAAACTAGAGAGCGAGAGCTTCTGTGAGAGAACTGAGCGACTCAACATATTTTTCTTGTTTTTGTACTTTTATTTTGTAGTTTTTCATAGATCTTTCATCTTTACTCTTTTCTACTCTACTCTATCTTTTTAATAATGTTATTTTTGTNCCTTTGATTTAAAGAGCCAAGATGCGAAAGCACTCAAGTGTATCTGATTTTTCCCTAAGGAAACGCACCCATGTGTAATGAGAAAAATCATCAACCAGAACGAAAATGAATCGTTTTCCTGACAGGCTATTGACACGAATTGGACCCATAAGATCCATGTGCACCAAATCCAACCCTAAAGCTGCACTATTTTGAGGACTACCCGACCCTACTACCCGATGGGGGAATTGGGTTCATCACCTTCTCCGTTCGGAACATGGTATACCGGCTGACTTTCAAAGAGATGGAGCCTCTGTATGGCTTCAAAGCTGGTAGTGGGAAAGGTATGGAGGTCAGCAAGGAAGAGATGAGGTCCCTATGGCTGACAATAGGAGACAAGCACCCCTATAAGTCCACGAGCTCCAAATCTGCTCAAATAAGGAGCCCTGTTTTAAGGTAATTTCACAAGTCCCTCGCATGCACTCTTTTTGCTAGAAAAGAGACTGGGAATGTGAACGACCATGAGCTTCAGTTGTTGCATTGGGATTGAACACCGCTAGTAGGAGACATAGCTGATACTAGTATGTTGTTTGTGCTACTCGATCAATTCCTGTACTTGAAATCTTGGGCTGTGAAAAGGAGAGAAAGAGGCGGAGAGATCTCTATTAGGGGNGAAAGGAGTAGATAAAATGCTTGATTAGGTTAATGCTAGAGGTATACTTAACTTTGAGTGACAAAATCAGATAAGTCTAAGTATACTGACAAAAATGATTGCTTGAGGTTCATTGTCTAGGAAATAATTGCTTGAGGCATGTAAGGCATCCGTATTGGTCTAGAACACTTAGGATTCGATTACCCCCATCCTTAGGAACTTTCGTATTTCATTTCTTGCATTTTCCTTACTTACTCGACCACTTACCCGATCAGGTACACTATAACCTGCATCGAGTAATACCTCGAGCTGTTTATAGTTCACTTGCATACTCGATCACCCCACTCGATCCTGTACTCGATTGCTTGCATCGAGTGCTTAGGTCGTGTGGTTTACTTGTTCATATTCTTTTACTTTGTTTATATTAGGACTGTTAGAACCAAAACCCCCTACTATTGCTTGGCTTGACTTGCTTGATTCTGATTGCATCCTATCTGCTAGCATAACAACCATTTGGATTGATAACCCTTTGTACTACAACTGCATAGGGAATTGATACCCTTGGTGAAAACTAGTCTATCAACATGAACACAAGAAGATGGGCTAAGTGGGAGAAGAGAGGATCAATTAGCAATATCGAGGAAGTGTAAAGGTATAGAGGGACAACACCACAATTTCCTGCTTGGAAAAACACCAAACAAACATTCTTAATATTTATTCTTATCAAACTCTTAACCGGTTTACAAGAATAAATCTAAGCACACCTCTCTTCTCTATCTAAACTCTCACTAGTATAGATCTAAGAGAACAACACTCACCTTCTTAGCTTTCTTTTTGTTAACCTTGAAGTTACAATCTCACGCAAAGGTTTTTCAAGTGTACAAAAAAAACTACCACACACAGCCTAGATCTTTTATATTCGATCATCCTTAAACCCTAAAAAGATCTTCAAATCTTCAAATAAGGCAATATCTTGTTTGCCACAATCCACTTTCCTTATCCATCGCACATGATATTCTTTAGATATCCTCTCTCTCGATTCTGCTTTATCTTCTCATAACATCTCGCCCAGACTTGCCAAGTCAGCACACGCAACCACGTCAGCAACTCGTCCGTCTATGATCTGAAGCAGCTCCCTGATTGACACAATGATCTGCTCGGTACAACGACTTGTTCCTCTAAGTGAGTTGTTGCAGAATCTGCATTTACAATCTCCCCTTTTTTGACTGAGTTCGACACTCAAGCATCTCTCTGGTTCAACCTGAAAAGGCATCCCAACAAACACAAGCGAAAAACACCGCAAGCAACAACTAGAACACCACCAATCATTATCTAGCAGAAACAATCATTAAGAACCGAACAATCAGCAGCGGAAATCATGTTCTTAATAGCTTTCTACACAGACTTAAGCAATCGGCATATTCACAACCATTAGTAATCTAAAGTCACCCAATTAATTCATTAAGTCTCCCCCATAAACAAGGATTCTCCCCCACAGCACAAAGCTCTTTACAGCAGAAATAAAAAAACAGACACTTTCCCCCAGCTTGAGTGATCAACCAAGTCAAAAACTGACATGTGCTCTGAGTTATGAGAGTCACTTACCTGCTAGCAGAGCTAGAATCAATCCAGAGATCTCATCAAACAGCTGACAGTACCATCATCCTAACACAAATCAGCACCTCTTTGTACTGCACACACTCAATCAACAGTTTAGTGCAACACAGCCCTTTCTAAGCAGGGGAAACGCAAACATGAAAGAGTATGTAACTCAACATTAAGATCCTGTGTATACCTCATAGAGAGTTGTTGAGGAACCCAGAAAGAGATCAGACCATGATATTTTAATTTTAAACACATGAAACATACCTGAAACCCTTCTCATTGTGAGATCATGTCACTCGCTTGTATCGGTACACACCTCAGATACTACCACAACCTCTTGGATTGTCAAAGATCATTAGTCGACAATGATGGCTAGACTTTCACACTGTCATGCCTTTAGTCCTTTTGATGCCGACCAAACATGCATAGGCAGCTGGATATTCTTTGAAGAGGTCTAGCAGTACGATTCGTTCCCCCCTTCTTTTTTTTTTTTTTCACTGCGTTGAAGCTTCACAGTGTTGGGGCTTAGAACTGATACCTTTTGCGTGCTTCAAAGGTCTTGACACCCAGTGATATCATTTGACTTAATCAATCACTAATGCCAGCTTAAGCCTCTAAATATAACACAAGGCTTTGTCTCTCCTCAGCTCTTTGACCTCCTAATGACATGACAACATTTTATTGGGACATGGACCGGCATGACAGGCAGCTATTTTCCATCCAGTCTTTAATTNAAAAAAAAAAAAAAAAATTCTTGCTATAGTCTCCTAAAAAGAAAGAAAAAGAATATATCTATATTAAGAGTTTAGCAAAGAAAAAAAAAGAAAAGAGACTAAGAGCTAGAATTTTAAAGTCTAAAAGTCTAAATCTTAGGGAGTAAAAAAAAAAGAAGAAGAAAGAGTTAAAATCAAGGGTGTGGGTAGTTAAATTCTAGGAGGTTTAAATAAAAAAAATATATATATTATGAATGTATGAGAAAATGGTAGATCATCAAGAGTTAAGCTTTGTATGCCCAAATTGTTCTCAGTCTTAGATAGTTTTCACGACTGTCTAGCATTCCACTTTTTGAGAGAAACCACCTAAAGAATTTGCTTGAAACCACCTTATCAAAAAGCCTTACCCTTGAAACCGATTGAGCTTGATTCACCTTCCATTTGCAAGAATTCGCCAAACACTTAATTGAATGTGAAAGAGATGTTCCTTATCTTTA
>NC_025696.1:24212070-24223905 GCF_000633955.1 Camelina sativa
TAATGCCAGCTTAAGCCTCTAAATATAACACAAGGCTTTGTCTCTCCTCAGCTCTTTGACCTCCTAATGACATGACAACATTTTATTGGGACATGGACCGGCATGACAGGCAGCTATTTTCCATCCAGTCTTTAATTACAAGACAACTGCTAACCTCCTATATATCCTAGGATTTCCATGGTCTGATTCGAAATGTGTCTCTAACAGTCATGATAGCATAACTCAACAAGAATTAGACTTCACAGATCCCAATGGACTCTCTCAGATTAGTGAATCTGGTAAAGTCCAAAGGTTTAGTAAACAAATCAGCCAATTGAAATTCAGTACGAACATGATCGATCTCAATCAGTTTCGCCTCAACTAATTCCCTAATAAAGTGATGTCTGATATCTATGTGTTTAGTTCGCGAGTGTTGAACAAGATTTTTCGAGATGTTTATTGCACTTTGATAATCACAATGAATTAAAATAGAATCAGAAACAATACCATAATCAGCGACCATCTACTTCATCCATATCAGTTGCGTGCAACAGCTACCCAAGGCTATGTACTCCGCTTCAGCTGTTGACAGAGACACTGTTTTGCTTCTTGCTGTGCCAGGATATGAGATTGTTTCCCATGAAGAAGCAACCACCACTCGTGCTTCTGCGGTCATCCACAGAACCCGCCCAATCAGCATCACAGTAGCTTGTTAGACTGGTGGTAGTGTCCTTGGTATAATAGATACCCAGTTCGATTGTGCCTTTGATGTACTTGATGATCTTCTTCACAGCTAGGAGATGTGACTTCTTAGGTCTGGCTTGATATCGAGCACACAGGCCAACCGCTAAGCAGATGTCCGGACGACTTGCGGTCAAATACAGAAGACTACCAATCATCCCTCGATACAACTTCTCATCCACATCTTCTCCTCCTTCATCCTTTGAGAGCTTGTCATTCGCCCCCATAGGTATCTTGGCCTCCTTACTGGTTGTAAGACCAAATCTTGTTATCAAGCCCCTTGCATATGTGCTTTGAGACACAAATATGCCATCAGCTGACTGTTGTACCTAAAAACCCAAGAAATAAGTTAGTTCACCACACATAGTCATTTCAAACTCATCAGTCATATTTTGGACAAACTGATTAACGAGTTGCTGGCAAGTTGACCCAAAGACAATGTCATCGACATAGATCTGTACAAACATCAGGCCCTTGTCAAGACTAAGAACGAACAGAGTCTTGTCCACATTCACGCGAACATAGCCTTGTTCCATAAGGAACATTGTCAACCTTTCATACCAGACTCTAGGTGCTTGTTTAAGCCCATACAGAGCTTTTTTCAGTTTGTACACATGCTGCGGATACTGTGGATCTTCAAACCCTTTAGGTTGCTCAACATAGACCTCCTCTTGAAGAATTCCATTAAGAAAGGCACTCTTGACATCCATCTGATGCAAAGTGAAATTTAATGCACATGCCATGCCAAACAGGAAGCGAATGGATTCCAATCTCGCTACTAGTGCAAAGTATTCATCAAAGTCGACTCCTTCTACTTGTGAGTAACCCTGAGCAACAAGACGAGCTTTATTTCTCACAATGCATCCATTTTCATCGCTCTTGTTCTTGAAAATCCATTTGGTTCCTACCACATTAATATCCACCAGTCTTCGTGTAATTTCCCATACATTACTCCGAGCAAACTGTTCAAGCTCATCTTGCATGGCTGCTATCCAAAATTCATCAGCCAGTGCTTCTTTATGATTCTTTGGCTCAACCGAGGAAACGAAACATGCAAACTGTACAACTTCAGAGTCCTGAGGCACTTGCTGAATGATTGATCGTTGTTTCTTTCCAGCCAGATGGAGAAAATCAATTTGTTTCCCCCTGGTAACTCTTCCCCCTGAATCTCGCCAATAACGTCATTAGAGGAGTGATTCCGATGCACCTGAGAGACATCCGGAAGAGGACACACCTCAGAAAAGACACATGGAGGTACTGTGACAGCTGGCGGCTCGAGAATACAAGAAGGAGCATCAGGAGCATCAGTTACCAAATCATCAGGAGAAGGAATTGATATGAGCGAGACTCGCTGGAAAGAAATATCATCAAACACCACATTGACAGTGTCCTGAACAGAATGCAGGCGCTTGTTATACACACGAAAATCAGTACTGTTGCCAGAATAACCCAGAAATAACCCATCATCGCTCTTGGAATCAAATTTGCCCAGCTGATCTTTGTCGTTTAAGATGTAACAAACACAACCAAAGACATGGAAATAGCTGACAGAGGGAGTGAAACCCTTCCACAATTCATAGGGTCTCTTGGAGGTCCCTGGTCGAACATACACCCGATTGATAATGTAACATGCAGTATTGACAGCCTCATCCTAGAACTGTTGTGGAACCTGATTCCCATGTAGCATTGCTCTTGCCATCTCCTGCAGAATTCTTTTCTTTCGTTCAACTACGCCATTCTGCTCCGGAGTCCTGGGTGCGGAAAACTGATGCATAATCCCCTGAGCTGTGCAGAACTGACTAAACTGCTCATTCACAAACTCACCACCCCGATCACTGTGTATCGCCTTGATAGCCCACTTCTCGCCTTTGATTTAAAGAGCCAAGATGCGAAAGCACTCAAGTGTATCTGATTTTTCCCTAAGGAAACGCACCCATGTGTAATGAGAAAAATCATCAACCAGAACGAAAATGAATCGTTTTCCTGACAGGCTATTGACACGAATTGGACCCATAAGATCCATGTGCACCAAATCCAAAATACGCTCAGTGCGCACATCGGGAACTGCCTTATGTGACACCTTCACTTGTTTTCCTTTGTTGCATGGTCCACACACAAAAGATTGATCAGTCTGAAGTTTAGGTATTCCTCGAACAATGTCTTGATGTGAGAGTTTTTGGATGGTGCGTATGTTCAGGTGACCAAGCTTCTGGTGCCACAACTCAGTGTCGGTCCTAGTGGACACATGAAAGCAATGACTTGTTGACTTCCACATATAGCAATTATTACCCGATCTCTTGCCTTCGAGTTTCACAGATCCTTGTTGATCAACAGCTTTGCAATCTCGTTTAGTGAAAGTGACATCCAGGCCTTCGTCACACAATTGATTGACAATAATAAGATTCGCCTTTAAACCATCAACCAAGAACACATCCCTCAGACTAGGTTGTGCACTCCCACCAGTAACTCCTTTTCCTTTGATTTCACCTTTTGCTCCATCACCGAAGGTAACCCGACCAGTAAATACATTCTCAAATTCCGACAGATTGGTATGAGCTCCAGTCATGTGTCTGGAACAGCCGCTATCAAAGTACTACTTCTTTTGATCCGAACCAAACTTACCTTTAGCTTGTGCTACATTACAATACATACCACTCCTTTTGACAAACAGCGGCTTGTTGAGTGGTCTCATATCTCTAGGATAAGTCACATGTTGAGTGGTCCTTGACATTCGGTTGTTGTACTCAAAGCACTGTGCTTTAAAGTGAGTTAGATTTCCACAACACCAACACCCATTCCTCCGACTTCGTGAGACTTGATATGCCGGTCCAAATGCCTGACGTGCTGAGTAGTGATTTGCAGCCAAACCATATGGATCAAATGACTGAGTCACATGCATAGATCTAAAGGGTGCTTGGTAAGAAGCCTGAAATCTTCTTTGAGGATGAAGTTTTCTTACTTGATGAGAATCGGTTTTGATTGGGACTGCCACTTGAGTCTTTGATTGGATGGGTGTAGCTTCTTTATTTTCTGCATCAAGACCCTTGACAAACTTTGTGGACGTTGAGGCATCTTTACCTTGAAACCCAAGTCCCCACTTAGCATTACCCATCCTCCCACTACTCAAAATGGTGTCAAGATCCTTTGTTCCTTTGCTCAGCATTGTGATGTTTTTGAGCTGCTCTTCCAGTTGCTTTTCTAATCCCTGGGACTTAGCTCTTTCTTCTTCAAGATCTGATGACATCGAGTTGAATTTTGCCAGTAAATCTGATTTTTCTGCCAGCAGCACATCATACTCCTGAGTTTTCTGAACCAGACTAGAGATTAACAGGGTAACCTGTTCCTCAGGGGGTAGATCTGCCTCGTCATCTTCAGAATCTGACACAACAGCTGATTGATCTTTTTTACCTTGTTCCACCACTTCATCCTCTTCAATGACTCCCAGAAGAGCCACATAGTTATTGAGAACTTAACCATCTTGCTCGCTATCATCAGAGTCACTATCACTCCAGGCTACAAACGATTTGGATCTACTCTCCTTAGTAGGACATTCAGCCTTGGAGTGACCATATCCCTTGTATCCATAGCACTGCATCAACCCTCTACGCTTGTAGTTAGGACAATCTGCTTTGAGATGTCCGTATCCTTCACACTCAAGACATTGGCGCTCCTGTCTATCACCCCTCTTAAAGTCCTGTCCGAATCACTTCTGACTGCAGATGAGGATCCTCTATGCTGACCACGCTCCATCTTTTTGAAGAATCTCCTAACAAGTAATCCAACTTTTTCTTCATCTGCAGCATCTTGTGTCTCAGCATTCTTCGGAATTTCAACAGCCTTTAGAGCAAATGATCGTTTAGCACGATGTTCCTTTTTCTTAAGTTGCATCTCAAACGACTGCATCATCCCAACTACCTGACTGAACTTCAACTCATCTAAGTTCAAGGAAATATCGATAGCAGATCTATGTGGTTGAAACTTGTCTGGAATGCTCCTAAGAAATCTCTCCTTCTTCCATGGACAGATTCTCGAAATCTGAAGCCAGATTGTCCAGGCGTGTCCTTTTTACATTGCTAGTTCCTTCAAAGGTAACTTGGAGGATATCCTAAGCTTCTTTCGCTGCTACACAACCCTGGACACTATTGAACTGATCCAGCGGCAGGGAGTTGAAGATCACCGACAAGGCCTGAGAGTTGTGTTTAGCCTCAGCCATTTCTTCAGCAGTCCACTGCTTCTGAGGTTTAGTCATCGATTCACCCTTATCATTTTTGACCATTGGTTCGGTCCAGCCATCTTCAACTGCAAACCAGGCCTCCATGTCGATACCTTGAATAGCCTGTTTGAACGACACCTTCCAATGCCCATAATGCTCTTGATCCAGTTTCATAACTTTCGGTATCGTGATCTAAAGTTAAATCAATAACCCGAAGCACACTCAACCACGATCTAGTGGTGTCGTCGTAGCACTTCAGGGTCGAATCCATAGAGACCAAACGATACACTATGAAATTATATAGACCGAGTATCGCTAAAGCAAAGAGAGAGTTTGTATTGCAAGTAACCGAACTGAACAGAAAATAAATAAGAGTTTGTAAATTTAAGAGAAAGTATTGGGCGCAGAGAATCAATCAAGGGTTATGATCACGAAATTGGGTGATGGGTTGGGATAGCTTTAGGAACTGTTCTTGAACTCGAATCTCAATTATAGAACTAACCTACTGTTGCAGTATTAGTTATCTATGCAAGGAACTGAATGAATCCTAAACCGTCGTTTGAATCTAAACAATCCTAGCAAGCATTAGGTTCTAGTTTGATTATGTTCACAAGGTGCCCCAGCTTCAACTGTCGTTGGCTAAGGATCACCTTGCTCACCTACGTTCTTTCAAGTAATTCAACAACACTTTTGATGCCTAGATGAATTAAACCTATGATCATAAACTAGGTAGCTAATCTAGTTTAAGCAATAAGAACAACAATAGATGAAGAACACAATAGATCAATCCCAAATCTAACAACCTAAATCAGTGAATCATAAAACCCCCTTTGAAACCCGAAACCCAACAGAGAGACTACTCAGACATCGAAGCGAGACAATCACAAATCAAATATGAAGAAATCATAATCAAATTGCAAAGAGAAATAAAAGGGTTCAGAATTCTTCTCCAAAGGGTTAGAAAGGATAAGAGATCTTCTCCCAAGCTTACAAGTGCTCAAAACCGGCGTAGAGTAAAAGTTATTTCTCTAGGGGTCGAGTCCCGTGCTTAAATAGTAAAATAAATCCTAAAAAGTTGGTTTAAATCGAAAAAGGAAAGATTATGTCGGGGACGGGATTGGTCGATCTTGCGAGGATCAGTCGATCCGGAACATATTTCTGCTCTCACTCCATCTCCCTTTTAGCTCGATCAGTCTTCAACCAATTAAGCTCCAGATGCATATTTTCATCCTCAGAACGCTCAGATTCCTCCTAAAGTCACCTAGGACCTGTAAAGACTCACAAAAGACAAAAAAGGACTCTAAAAGAAAACTTGGACCTAAGAAAAGACTCAAAAAAATCCTAAAAACTATACTTAAAACCCTATAAAATACAGACACATCAATTCCCTCGGACTTGAATCTTTGCTTGTCCTCAAGCAAGAACAGACAAAAACTCAAGAACAGAGAAAAGGTTTGAAAGTGGAAACTCACATTTTCTTGGGGATCTCTTCTTCGCACTCTTCATCACATCAAATTGAGAACTATTTTATGTACTCTGCCCATGATTGGGATCAACACTCCCTACTCTGAACTCTACAGCTTTAGAGAACCTTCAGTCTCCCCATCGTTGTCTCTCTACATCAGATTAGTAAAAAGGTGCGGTCTTACCATGGGAGTATCGATCATTGAACTGTTGACTCCTTCAACCTCTTATCGCCCAAGACCTCCTCTTATGCTCCCTTTCCTCTCTCTTTTCTCACTTCCAAAGGATTGATTTCTCTCTAATTTTCTAGGGTATCATTTTTTTTTATCACTCCTTTGCTCTTTTCTTGCGGAAAGGTTTCCATGAGTTCCGAAGGATGCACGGGTTTACGCACAACCCTCGGTTCACTTCTTTTATTACCTATATCCTCTTTTTTCTCTTTTTGCTTCTTTCTCTTTCTTTTTAGCTGAGTATCGAAGGGAAGAGAGAGGGGAAGCATACTTTGTGAGGAGTTGCATGTCTCGTGAAGCTCAAGGGAGGAGTCTTGTCCGATGTATACCAAGCCCCAAGGTAAGAAATTAAAATCCGGTTAAGTCTTGTCAAAGCTAGAGACAACTTCTGGTCCAACTTAGTGTTCTCCTTGGCGAGTGTCTTTTGGGGCGTGTTGAGACTGCTCATGTTCATTCCAAGCTTCATTCCAAATCAGAGGTACAAAAGTAATCATAAGAGTGTTAGTTCAAAACAAAAGATTCCTAGAAATGATCATAGTTTCCCATTTGTTTTTTTTCGTTTTTTTTATAAAGACACGACAAACTGACTCAAATAAAAGAAAAATCAAAAGAAACAACCAAAGAAAACGTCATTAGTATCTTGGAGACGTCCCTCCCCCAGAATTACTTCACACCGTCCCGGTGTGAAAGCAAAGCAAAGGAAAAGAAACCTCCGACAAGAAAAATCAAAAGATAAAAATAAAAATCCGAGAAAAGAAACAGAGTAACCCGGAAAGAGGTAGCTACTGGTCAGAACTGCTGAGATGGTGAGGACGTCGCGGAATGGTCAGACCCGAGAGGCTCAGTAGCTGCGTCCTCCTCGTCTTTGGTATCGATGTGAGCTGCTGGAGGTGGTACAAAGCAGGATGGTGCGAAACTCTGGAGCCAAGTAGCCAATCGAGTGAGCAACATGTTGTTCTTCCGCTGAGTGTCGTAGACCTATCTCTCAAACTCAGTTTGAGCTGGCTCCTTAGGTGGTGCAGCAAGAAACTGGTTCACATCAAAAGGAGGAAATGGTGGAAGCGGTTGAGACGACTGTGAAGGGGTAGATGTCCCCGCGGGTTGTGGGCGGCTACGGTATCGGAGGGCTGCAGGCTCACTCTCCTCTCCCAAAAGAACATCGTCAATATCCATAAGGATGTCAACAGGAGGATCAAAATCAATGTTCTGAGCCTTGCGGAGGGAGGTGAAGAAAGGCATAGGGATCAGCATGTAACGAAGCTGACCGGTCTTGGTCTGGTAGCGGTAGCAGAATTTGTGTCTCACCAAAATCTCACTAGTAAACATGTACTTGAGGTCAAGCAACTTCCGCTGTGACACCATAGTGTGCGGTGGCAAAACAACGCCGCAATACTCGATGATAGGGGTCACCAAACTGCCGATGAGAACTCTCTTGTTCTTAGCATGAGCCATGTTCCTCCGAACCTGCTCAAACTCCTTAGATAGCAGGAACCCAAAGTTGACATCATGAGTTTGCTGGTACAGAAGGGAATCCGGAGCGTGAAGGAACCTGCGAAAACCATGGAAAAACATCGACAACTCAGGTAGCTGCAATGTGCTAGTCTCAGCCCTAGCATAAATTGTGTTACTCAGGAACTTCGCCGTGATTCGGAGGACGGGGTTGCGGATGCGAGACTGCCTAGCGCTTTGAGAAGCATATTGCCCAGCAGCAATAAGCTTCCAAATATCTGTCCTACTGTCGAGCTTCTCCATCGTGCACAATGTGTTTCTGGGGAAACCGAAAATGTCACATAGATCAAACATGGAGATGACATAGTGTTTCTTGAGTGAGAACAAGCTGATCGAACACTGCTCGGCCATCATATCAGAACCGCCTGGCGAATCCACTTGCACAGTGGCAAGAAACTCTCGTGCGAGCCGATCATGCAAGTCCCATGCTTGTTCAGCGAAAGTACCAAATCCCATGTTTTTCACCAACTCATCGATATCCGACAGCATACCCATCTTCTCAAAGAGATCCCGATTGACGAAATGAGTTGGCTCCATCTTGCATTGTCCGAGTAGCTTCAAACCCTTAGTATCCTCATCACTCCAAACTCTCGTTGGCGGTTCTTTGGAAGGAGTGGCAGTCTCCTTACCGCTATGGCTTTGTTTAGGCATTGTCTACAAAAGAGTAAATAGCCAACATATGAGAAAAATTGAAGCAATCGAAAATTCCCTAAGCTAAATCAATCCATGTTACAAGCCTATGCTAAATTCAAGCTATTGCAACCTTAATCTAGCTCCAAGATTTATGTAGCACAATCAATCTCACTAATGCACTCATCAACGGTAAAGAAGAAGAGAGAATAGCATAAATCTCAAAAATTGAGAAGTGAAAACCTTGGAATTGCCAAAACCGAATATAAATTGGGAGAGAGAACACTTACCTTGTTCGAATGATTGGCACAAAAATCGAGTTTGGTAAAGGATGAAAAATCAAGTTGAAGAAACCCAAAATTTGAATCAAACAAGAGAGGATTTGAGAGGAGAGGGAAATCGAGTTTGTGTACGGCGAGGGATGTCGAGGAAGGAAGGAAGAAGAAATAAAAGAAATTAGGTTTTAAGGGGTGTGAACACGAAACCGGTTTAACCCGGTTCAATTTAAGTTCAAAAACCCAAAAACCGAATTTTCTTCCTTCCTTTCGTATTACCCCCTTTTTTTTTCATTTCATTTCGACTCCCCTCGATTTTACTTACCTGGAACTGGGATCAATCAATCCAGAACTTGACTAGCTGATCCTGACCACCACAGAACTTTCCTTGAAAAGGGATTCACATCTTCTGCGTTTCGAACCTGTTCCTGAAAATAAAACTCACTACCAAACGTGATTCTCGAGTGACTCTGTAAAAGATACAAAAATAGCAAATGTCCTAAGAAAAACAAAAAAACAAAAAGAGAAGGGTGAGCAAATGCAAACCCTGTGGGTTGCCTCCCATGAGCGCTTGTTTAGAGTCTCGAGCCTGAATTTTCTTGCTGTTTAAGCAGCCTGTGGTTCCTCCAAAGGGAGAGCGGCCTCAATCGGATCATGATCTGCTAGGTATGGCTTAAGACGTTGGCCATTGACAGTGAATTATTTGCCCTCTTGGTCCCAAAGTACAACAGCACCATAAGGCATGACTTCCTTGATTCGAAAAGGTCCGGACCACCAGGAATGCAGCTTCTCAGGAAATATCTTCAGCCTCGAGTTGAAAAGAAGGACCAAATCATTCGCAGCAAAATCCCTGGGGATAATCTTCTTGTCGTGTAAGGCTTTGGTCCTCTCCTTGTATATCTTGGTGTTCTCATAAGCATCCATGTGAATCTCATCAAGCTCATTCAGCTGAATAAGGCGTTTTTCTGCTGTGGTCTTGACGTTGAAGTTCATTTGCTTGGTCACCCATAAGGAATGATACTCAAACTCAACAGGCAAGTGACATGATTTCCCATAAACCAGCCGGAAAGGGGTGGTGCCGATGGGTGTTTTGTAAGCAGTCCGATATGCCCATAATGCCTCATTGAGTTTTAAGGACCAATCCTTTCTGGTTGAGTTGACTGTCTTTTCCAAGATGCTCTTGATTTCTCGATTAGAGATCTCGACCTGCCCACTGGTCTGTGGATGGTAAGGGGTAGCAACCTTGTGTGTCACGCCATGTTTTTGCAAAAGGTTTTCAAAAAGCTTGTTGATAAAGTGAGTGCCCCCATCGCTTATTACCACCCTAGGAACACCAAACCGTGGAAAAATTATGTGCTTGAACATCTTGAGGACCACCTTCGAATCATTAGTAGGACTAGCAATAGCTTCAACCCATTTGGAAATGTAATCCACTGCAACAAGTATGTAAAGGTTGCCATAAGAGGGTGGAAAAGGCCCCATGAAGTCGATTCCCCAACAGTCAAACACCTCGATTTCCAAGATAAAGTTTTACGGCATCTCGTTCCGCTTGCTGATATTTCCACGTCGCTAGCAAGAGTCGCATTGGGAGACAAAGTCGTGTGCATCTCGGAATAAAGTGGGCCACTAGAGGCCTGCTTAGAGCACTTTTGTCGCGGTTTTGAAACTAGCAAAGTGTCCCGCGTAGCTAGAACCGTGGCAGTGAAAAAGAATCACTTGTAATTCTGATTCTGGAACACATCTCCTGTAGAGGCCATCAGCGCAATGCTTGTGGAGAAAAGGCTCATCCCAGAAATAGCGTTGCACATCCCTGAGGAACTTCTTCTTAGCATATCCAGTGAAATTCAGAGGTTCTTCCGCAGCACACAAATAGTTTGCGATATCGGCATACCATGGCGAATTGTTAACTGTCTGTTGAAGTACCTTAACATCAGCTTTCTCCTTGTAGCAGTCGATGAAGGCTGCAACCACATACACATTCTCCTCAGGGAGTCGGTCATCTATAGGGATCTCTTCATCGATTCTCAGCCTAGAAAGGTGGTCTGCAACGCCATTCTCAATCCCCTTCTTGCCTCGTATCTCAAGGTTGAACTCCTGCAGTAGTAGTATCCATCACAGCAATCTCGGTTTAGCATCTTTCTTAGTTAACAAGTAGCGCAGTGCGGCGTGAATCTGTGCGCACAATAACCTTGGATCCGACCAGACAGGACCTGAATTTTTCAAAGGCAAAGACAATGGCGAGTAATTCCTTTTCTGTTGTGGCGTAATTGGTATGTGTCCCATCGAGTGTCCTGCTAGCGTAGTGTAACATCCGCGAACCAAAAACTGGTTTTTGGGGATGGGTGTCGATGGACACCACTTGGGGTAGTGTCCGTCGACACCACTTATTTCTAGTTCGACCAGATTAGATTTTTGATCGATTTGGACCGGTTTGGTTTAGGAAGAACCATTAAACCGTGTTATTAAGTGGGGAAAACGACCTAGGTCGTGTTGTGTGTTGTCTAGCCGCTGAAAAACAAGAGAAAGAGGAGAAAAACATCGTTCTTGAGTTTTTGGGAGTTTTGTGAGATTTCAAGGCTTTGTGGGTGAGATCTTGCTGTGGGAGTGAGGATTCAAGGCTTGGAACGTGTGGGAAGCTTGCTGGGAGTGTGGATTCATCCATTGTTGGTCAGAAACTTCCTGCAAGAGGTGAGTGCATGACCATGGCTAATCTAAGCCTTTGATTCCCTTGTTCTTGCTTGTTGTTGCTTGTTTGTGTGTTTTTCTTGCTGGGATTGGTTGATACAGGTTCCTA
>NC_025696.1:24225752-24225987 GCF_000633955.1 Camelina sativa
GGTATCGGGCCTAGAGAGGCGGATAGGTGGACATATGCAGTTGGAGCAGATATTTCTCTGCTTGGTAGTTAATCCAGTTGGATATTATAAGTTGAGTGGGCAGGTGTAGCATTGCAATGTTATACTTGGACCACAGGAGGTAGTTGTGTCGAGAGATGTTTATAGTCGTTAAGGATTGTTGCTCCTGAGGGGATGGTGATTCCCCTGAATACCGATAGCTCGAGGGGCTGAGGGC
>NC_025696.1:24226645-24227868 GCF_000633955.1 Camelina sativa
TATGGGCACTATGAGTTTGTGGTGATGCCTTGCGGATTGACTAACGCGCCAGCAGCGTTTATGAGATTGATGAACAGTGTGTTTCAGGAGTTTCTGGACGTTTTTGTCATCACTTTCGTCGACGATATCCTGGTATTTTCTAAGAGTCCTAAAGAGTATGCAGTGAATTTGAGGGCAGTTCTGGAGAAGCTGCGGGAGCAGAAGTTGTTTGCTAAGTTGAGCAAGTGTAGTTTTTGGCAGCGTGAGATGGGTTCTCTGGGTCACATTGTTTCTGCACAGTGAGTTTCTGTAGATCTGGAGAATATTCAGGCTATCAGGGATTGGCCTAGACAACAGAATGTCACTAAGATCAGGAGTTTCCTTGGTTTGACAGGTTACTACAGGACCATGAGATGAAGTCTCTGGTAGGAGAGATCAGTGCGTTGAGCTTGTGTGTGGTTTCTCGAGAACCATTGGGTTAGGAGGCGGCTTATGGAGCGGATCTTCTGAGCAGGGTGTGGTTGGCTCAGGAGAAGGATTTGGGGCTGGTGAATGTCTCTAAGGATATTGATTCATAGTATCAAGTCTCAGCTAATGGTACTATCTTGGTGCGCGGTCGGATTTGTGTGCCCAAGGATGATGATTTGAGATGGGTGATCTTGAGGGAGGCTCATGCGAGCATGTTTTCTATTCATTCAGGAGCGACTAAGACGTACCGTGATCTCAAGAGGTACTATCATTAGGTCCGGATTGAGAAGGTTGTAGCTAGTTGGGTCGCGAGGTGCGACGTTTGTCAGCTGGTGAAGGCTGAGCATCAGGTTCCAAGCGGATTACTAAAGAGTCTATCCATTCCAGAGTGGAAGTGGGATATGATCACGATGGATTTTGTGGTAGGATTGCCACTGTCACGGACTTTTGATGCTATTTGGGTCATTGTGGACCGGTTGACTAAGTCTGCACATTTTCTGGCCATTAAGAAGACTGATGGAGCAGCGATCTTGGCTAAGAAGTATGTGAGGGAGATTGTCAGATTGCATGGGGTGCCAGCGAGCATTGTGTCTGACCGAGATTCCAAGTTCACTTCGGTGTTCTGGAAGGCGTTTCAGGCAGAGATGGGCACTAAGGTGCATATGAGTACAGCTTATCATCCCCAGACAGATGGACAGTCTGAGAGGACGATCCAGACGCTGGAGGATTTGCTGAGGATGTGTGTGTTGGATTGGGGTGGCCATTGGGCAGATCAC
>NC_025696.1:24229660-24277771 GCF_000633955.1 Camelina sativa
GTGGTATGAGAAGCAAGCCGCGACTTGAGCTTGTTTAGCCTGGTCCCATCTGTAATCCGTGGCTGGAGCGGGAATGGAGTATTCCAGCCCATCTCTCTTGTTACTCGGTCGCTTGGGGTGGTTGGTTGTGCGACTCAGTAACGAGATGAGGTGGTGTTGGGGTACAAAGTTTATGTGCGGCGGGGTTGTGAAGGAAAGTTTCCTGAAGGAGAAGTTTCCAAAAGTGGACAGTTTCCAAAAATGGAAAGTGCTAAATATGGAAAGTTTGATGGGAGTTAGAATTTGTCCATTTTAGCGGTAGAGAGCCTTAAAGGGGGCTTGTTTGTGGCCTTAGTGGCGGATTTTTGAGTCAGTGTGCCGTCTGCGGCGGTCTTTTTAGACAATGTGTGGTCTTTGTGACGGGCTTTTTAGACAGAGTGTCTTTGTGACGGTCCTCTTTAGGACATTTGTGTGGCCTTGGTGGCGGTCCTTTTTAGGACATTTGTTTGGCCTTTGTGGCGGGCTGTTTAGCCAGAGTGTCTTTGTGACGGTCCTTCGGGACAGATGACCTTTGTGGCGGGCTATTTAGCCAGAGTGTCTTTGTGACGGTCGTTCGGGACAGATGGTCTTTGTGACGGTCATTCGGGACAGATGGCCTTGGTGGCGGGCTTTTTAGCCAGAGTGCCTTGGTGGCGGTCCTCTTTAGGACATTTGTTTGGCCTTGGTGGCGGTCCTCTTTAGGACATTTTGTTTGGCCTTTGTGGCGGCCCTTGTGGCGTGTATATGATCCTTGTGTGGTCATGAGGTATTCCAGTGAGGGAATATGTGGTTGGTAGGACATTGAGATGTTTTTACGCGAGCCACGGGAAGGAAACCTGGATAGGGATAGGACTCAGACGTGTTCAGAATCGTTTGCTCGCGACTCTTTGAGGACTTAGGTTCTCCTAGTACTGCCATATTCAGAGACTTTGTGGCTCGGGAGTGTGGTTGGTATATCGACTTCGGATGACGATCCGGGGGCGCGCTGCAGGGTGGCAACCCGAGAAACGAGTTTGGACTTTTCCTTATATATTATGGCATGCGGGTTTCGGCCTGATGAGGAGCCAACATTTGGCATGCAGACTTAGGTCTGATGAGGAGCCAATAAAAACTCAAGGTTTAGGCCTATGAGTAAAGGAAAGTCCAAAAAGTCAAGAGCAAATGACGCCTGGAGCGTGAATCTATCGCCTAGAGGTGACCTTCTTTAAGATCGGTCGGAGGAGTGTGGGCCGTGGAGACGGCTGCACGGGAGTCCTTGACTGATGGTTGTTTGAGGTTCGAGGACGAATCTAGATTGGTGGGGGAGAATTGTAACATCCGCGAACCAAAAACTGGTTTTTGGGGATGGGTGTCGATGGACACCACTTGGGGTAGTGTCCGTCGACACCACTTATTTCTGGTTCGACCAGATTGGATTTTTGATCGATTTGGACCGGTTTGGTTTAGGAAGAACCATTAAACCGTGTTATTAAGTGGGGAAAACGACCTAGGTCGTGTTGTGTGTTGTCTAGCCGCTGAAAAACAAGAGAAAGAGGAGAAAAACATCGTTCTTGAGTTTTTGGGAGTTTTGTGAGATTTCAAGGCTTTGTGGGTGAGATCTTGCTGTGGGAGTGAGGATTCAAGGCTTGGAACGTGTGGGAAGCTTGCTGGGAGTGTGGATTCATCCATTGTTGGTCAGAAACTTCCTGCAAGAGGTGAGTGCATGACCATGGCTAATCTAAGCCTTTGATTCCCTTGTTCTTGCTTGTTGTTGCTTGTTTGTGTGTTTTTCTTGCTGGGATTGGTTGATACAGGTTCCTACGGTGGTATAAGGCCTGGGTTTCGAGTATTGGACGAGTTGGAGGAGATTTGGGAGTCAGATTCGACTCTCAACTTCGCGCGGATCGCAGTTGCAGAAGGGGTGTCGATGGACACCACTTGGTGTCGATGGACACCACTTGGTGTCGATGGACACCAGCAAATTGGGCATCGATCGACACTGTGGGGTAGTGTCGGTCGACACCAAGGCCAGTGTCGGTCGACACTAGGCTGGTGTCGGTCGACACCTCCCTTCCAGCGAGACGATGTTTGATTTCCTGGTTTGTGTGTTTGTTTGTTGCTTGTTTTGGAACTTTGGAATCATTGTTGCTTGTGTGTATAGCCCAGTAGATGGGAGGATTGCCTCACTAAGTATTTATGATAATACTTACGCATCTCAATTGTTGTTTGTGGTGTGCAGGTAAAGGCAAAGTGTGATCGTGGAATCAAGGCAATGAAGAGGAGGATGTCCTAGGGACTCGATTGGATGTTGTCTGGCATTGCTAGGTTGCTAGAGTTGAGTCATTAGAAACATTGCTAGGTTGCTGGTTCCTTGTTTCTTGTTGTTTGGTATTTGGTTATTGTTTATGCTATGATATTAGATTGTTTTTGGAGTATTATTGGTTTATTATTGGATACTGCTTGTTATTGTTCCGCTGTTGATTGTGAATGTGGTTAGGTGGCTAGTGGATATGGGACCACTAGTTGTAGTTTATTTATATATTTATATTAATTATTATTTATTAAAAGAAAAAAAAAGGTCGGTCGTTTCACGTAGTAAACAACATGCAACTTACCATCCTTGCGTTGTCCCAGAACTGCTCCAACAGCAAAATCACTTGCATCGCACATAACTTCGAATGGCAGATCCCAATCAGGTGGTTGGACTACTGGAGCCGAGATCAGTGCTTGTTTTATTGTTAGGAAGGCCTCCAAACAATCTGCAGTAAACTCAAACGAGATGTCTTTGCATAGTAGCTGGGTGAGTGGTCTGGCTATCTTGGAAAAATCCTTAATGAACCTTCGATAAAACCCAGCATGACCAAGGAAACTGCGTATGTCTTTGACAGTTTTCGGAGGTTGTAGGCTGGATATGACTTCTATCTTGGCTTTGTCGACTTCTATTCCTCTCTCAGAAATTCGATGGCCAAGAACAATCCCATTGGTGACCATGAAATGGCATTTCTCCCAATTCAGCACAAGGTGTTTATCCACACAGCGTTGAAGCACTTTTCATAAGTTGGATAAACAGGAGGAGAAGGATGAGCCATACACCAAAAAATCATCCATAAATACTTCCATAATTTCCTCAATCAAGTCAGAGAAAATTGACATCATGCAGCGCTGGAAGGTGGTTGGGGCATTGCACAACCCAAAAGGCATCCGTCGGTAAGCGAATGTGCCATAGGGGCAAGTGAAAGTGGTCTTCTCCTGATCATTCGGGTGAATCGGAATTTGGAAGAAACCTGAGTAACCATCCAAGAAGCAGTAATAAGGGTGGTTTGCCAAACGCTCAAGCATTTGGTCAATGAATGGAAGAGGGAAGTGATCCTTCCTTGTGGCGGCATTGAGCTTGCGGTTGTTGATGCACATGCGATGCCTTGTTACCGTCCTGGTGGGGATCAACTCGTTCTTCTCATTTGCAACTACTGTCACCCCTCCTTTCTTTGGCACTACATGGACTGGGCTCACCCAAGTTTTGTCAGAGATTGGGAAAATAACTCCGGCTCCCAACAGTTTAAGGATCTCCTTCTTCACTACCTCCTTGAGGTTTGGGTTTAGCCTCTGTTGGTGTTCGATGGAAGACTTAGATGGATTTTCAAGGTGAATTTGATGCGAGCATAACTCCGGTGATATACCTGAAATGTCATCTAAGGAATAGCCCAAAGCCTTCCTATACTTTCTTAACTCGCAGAGCAAGAATGCGGTCTCAACATTGTTCAGGTTAGAATTAATGATAACAGGATATGAGCAGTTAGGTCCGAGATAAGCGTACCTTAGCCCTTCAAGGAGTGGTTTTAAGTCCAACTTGGGAACCTTGAGTTCGCTCCAATCCTCCTGACTCGATTTGGTCCCAGAGCAAGTTTCGAGATCAGCTGATCTGTCGTCTGGAACGGTCAATCCATCACCCTTATCGGGTGTTTCCACAGGAGGAGCTGGATCAGTCAGTCCAGTTTCTAGATCAGTCAGTCTAGGCTACAGATTGACGAGTAAGACTTCATGTTTCAGAACTGTTGCAGCGTCGAGTGTTCTGGCCAAGTTCTTAGTCTCCTAAGACATATATCCCAGCTCTGGTTCCTTCTTTGTCAATGTGACAGCCAGATGATCACTTGTACATACCTCATCATAAAGCTCATCAGCTATTTTGCCTATTGTATCAACCCAAAAGGTTTGACCATCAATTGTAGGTTTCTTAGCTGCTTTCTCCAAATTGAACCTCAAAATCAATCATCCATGTGCAAGTCGATCTTTCCCTCTTTAACGTTTATCATCGCACCAGCCGTGGCCAAGAAGGGTCTTCGAAGTAGGATTGGTTCTTGGGATTCCTCATCAAGTTTCAAAACAACGAAATCTGTAGGAATGTAGCAGTTCCCAATCTGCACTGGTAGGTTCTCCAACACTCCTTCTGGACGTCGAGTGGAACGATCAGCTAGGAAGAGGGTGACTTGGGTCAGTTTGAAGGTGTAGAGGCCAAGTCTCGTCGCAACACTGAGTGGCATAAGGCTCACGCTCGCTCCTAGATTTCAGAGGCATTTGCTGAACTTGAGATCTCCTATCGTGCAAGGCAAGGTAAATGGTCCCGGATCCCCACATTTTTCATGCATTCGATTTTGGAACATAGAACTGCACTCTTGTGTGAGGTACATCACTCCCTTCTCCAGACTGAGCTTGTCTGTTAGAATCTCTTTCATATACTTCTTAAGAGCTGGAACCATCCTTACTGCTTCGATGAAAGGGAGTCTAACCTGAAGCTCTCCTACTACTAACTTCAGCTTCTCATATTCTCGCTCCTGAATCTTTAACTTGCGGCGAGTAGGGAAAGGTAGTCTGGGTGCATAGGGTTGTTGTGGTCCGCTGGGTTGTTTTTCTTCAGGAACTGTTGATCCATGTTTAACAACATCATCAGGAATGTTGTTGAGAATTTTGTCATGGTTGCCTTCCTGATTTTGTGTTTTAGACTAGTCAGTCCCGCCGCTGGATTGGTCATTCCCTGCTTTCTGTTGCGGTTCCGGAAGCTCCTTGCCGCTTCGAAGGGTGACGACATTCACATACTCTTTTGGATTAGCCTTGTTCTTCCCTGGAAGTATCCCTGGAGGTGCCTTGACTCTAGCTGCGGATTGTGCCACTTGGTTCTCCAACACTCTCATGTGAGAGTTTAACGATTCAATTCTCCCATTCAGCTCAGAGTACATGTTGTCGATCTTGACAGTCAACTCAGTGGCGTTTTTCTTCTGGTTCTCCATCAGAGATTGCATCATCTGTTCCAGTTTGCTCTCCTGTGAGACCAGTTGATACCCTTGCGTGAAGTTGTTGACCTGAGGTTTCTGTTGAAATTCGATCCTCCAAAGCCTGTTCTCTTATTCTGGAAGCCCTGTTCAAAGTTGCTCTGCTGAGGTCGCGGTGGGTAGACCTGATCCTGGGGATTCTCGACATTGTTGCTCCTGTAAGATAGATTAGGATGATTCCTAAAATTCTGGTTAAAACCTCGATTTTGGAAGTTCCCTTGTCCTCCCATATAGTTTACTTCCTCCGTACCCTCTTGGTATGTCTCAGCTCCGAAGTCTGCATATCCCCCAGCTTGTTCCTCGCACATGTTAACCCCTTGGTGATCCCTTTTCAGCAGGAGATTCACCTTGGCCGTGAGATCTTTAATAACATCAGTCTCGACGGCATTGACCCGAACCGTACGGTCATAGTCAGTGCCGTGATTGCTATTGCTGGCCGTAAGGTTCTCTATCAGTGCATTGGCTTCGTTTGCGGTATTGGTGGAGAAATCTCCCTTGCTGGTCGTGTCCAATGACATTTGATACTTCTGTTTGATGCCCCCATAGAAGATGTTCATCACATTCTCTTGGGTGTAACCGTGGTGAGGGCAGTCTCGAAGATACACCTTGAACCTTTCCCATGCTTCACAAAACGACTCCATGCCTCATTGCGAGAATGTAGTGATCTTACTTCGCAGTTTGGCTGAGCGTGACTTGGTGTAAAAGTGATTCAGGAAAGCTACTCTACATTGTGCCCAAGTGGTGAGCAATCCAGCATCCAACAGGTTCAGCCATCTAAGTGCCTTATCCGCCAAAGAGAACTGGAACAGAGTCAGCATTAGATAGTCATAGGGTACACCATTGGCCCTCGTCGTACTGGTCAGCCTCTCAAAAGCCTCAATGTGATCTAGAGTACTCTCCGATGGTAAACCGTGGAACACGCGGTTCTGAACCAGATTGATTAGACTTTGCTTAATCTCATAGTCTTGCCTTGCAGGAGCGGGAGGTTGAATCGCAGATCGATTCGCAAACAGCCTATTTTGAGCATCTTCATCCCTCAAGGTGGCTTGCCTCGGAGGTGGGTTCAGTACAGCTTGCTCTTGCTGGTTCTGCCTCTGCTGTTGTTGGATGATGCCAAGCTGAGGGTTGGGCGGATTAGCCCCTGTGTTCTCTCCGTCAGCCATAGAATTGGTCTGGGCTTTTACTCTCCGGTTCTCGCGTTCAAGCTGTGCTAATTCCTTGTTCCCTAGTATGCGCAAATCATTTTTCTTGCTGCTCCTTGTATGCATACACCTGAAACAAAGAAATAAAGTTGCAAGAACTTGTTAGTAACTAAAATAAAGAAACCTTAGACTAAACGTTAATCTAAAATTTCAAAGGGAACGTTTTGGTCCCCGGCAACGGTTCCAAATTGATCTAAAGTTAACTCAATAACCCGAAGCACACTCAACCACGATCTAGTGGTGTCGTCGTAGCACTTCAGGGTCGAATCCACATAGACCAAACGATACACTATGAAATTATATAGACCGAGTATAGCTAAAGCAAAGAGAGAGTTTGTATTGCAAGTAACCGAACTGAATAGAAAATAAATAAGAGTTTGTAAATTTAAGAGAAAGTATTGGGCGCAGGAAATCAATCAAGGGTTATGATCACGAAATTGGGTGATGGGTTGGGATAGCTTTAGGAACCGTTCTTGAACTCGAATCTCAATTATAGAACTAACCTACTGTTGCAGTATTAGTTATCTATTCAAGGAACTGAATGAATCCTAAACCGTCGTTTGAATCTAAACAATCCTAGCAAGCATTAGGTTCTAGTTTGATTATGTTCACAAGGTGCCCGAACTTCAACTGTCGTTGGCTAAGGATCACTTTGCTCACCTACGTTCTTTCAAGTAATTCAACAACACTTTTGATGCCTAGATGAATTAAACCTATGATCATTAACTAGGTAGCTAATCTAGTTTAAGCAATAAGAACAACAATAGATTAAGAACACAATAGATCAATCTCAAATCTAACAACCTAAATCAGTGAATCATAAAACCCCCTTTGAAACCCGAAACCCAACAGAGAGACTACTCAGACATCGAACAGAGAAAATCACAAATCAAATATGAAGAAATCATAATGAAATTGCAAAGAGAAATAAAAGGGTTCAGAATTCTTCTCCAAAGGGTTAGAAAGGATAAGAGATCTTCTCCCAAGCTAACAAGTGCTCAAAAACGGCGTAGAGTAAAAGTTATTTCTCTAGGGATCGAGTCCCGTGCTTAAATAGTAAAATAAATCCCTAAAAAGTCGGTTTAAGTCGAAAAAGGAAAGATTGCATCGGGGACGGGATTGGTCGATCTCGCGAGGATCAGTCGATCCGGAACGTATTTCTGCTCTCACTCCATCTCCCTTTTAGCTCGATCAGTCTTCAACCAATTAAGCTCCAGATGCATATTTTCATCCCCAAAACGCTCAGATTTCTCCTAAAGTCACCTAGGACCTGTAAAGACTCACAAAAGACAAAAAGGACTCTAAAAGCACACTTGTACCTAAGAAAAGACTCAAAACAATCCTAAAAACTATAGTTAAAACCCTATAAAATACAGACACATCATATCGCAACAAAAGTTTGTGATTTCTCCATACCTCTTGTCACAAGATCTCACATGTTGAAAAGAAAAACAGACTTTTATCAGGTGTCTGCTCTGATACCAATTATAAAAGTATAGAGGGACAACACCACAATTTCCTGCTTGGAAAAACGCCAAGCAAACATTCTTAATATTTATTCTTATCAAACTCTTAACCGGTTTACAAGAATAAATCTAAGCACACATCTCTTCTCTATCTAAACTCTCACCAGTATAGATCTAAGAGAACAACACTCACCTTCTTAGCTTTCTTTTTGTTAGCCTTGAAGTTACAATCTCACGCAAAGGTTTTTCAAGTGTACAAAAAAAAAACCTACCACACACACCCTAGATCTTTTATATTCGATCATCCTTTAACCCTAAAAATATCTTCAAATCTTCAAGTAAGGCAATATCTTGTTTGCCACAATCCACTTTCCTTATCCATCGCACATGATATTCTCCAGGTATCCTCTCTCTCGATTCTGCTTTAACTTCTCATAACATCTCGCCCAGACTTGCCTAGTCAGCATACGCAACCACATCAGCAACTCGGCCGTCTGTGATCTAAAACAGCTCCCTGATTGACACAATGTTCTGCTCGGCACAACGACTTGTTCTACTAAGCGAGTTGTTGCAGAATCAGCATTTACAGGAAGTTGATGAATCCAAACTTCTTCGGTGTTAAACAAAGTCTGTAATATCTGGCATTGGTAGGGTAGGTAACCATATGCACAAGACGACGACTCAAAGAGTGCCATCCTACCAACCACAGGATTTGAACAAAAGGGTTACTTTGAAATTATATTTGTTTCATCGGAGCCACTACTAATTCCCAAGAGTGTTTTTTTTTGTTTGAAAGAGCAAATGAACAATCATAAAGCTATATCTTACAGTAAGTAGCAAGATCTTGGGCATGGAGATGTACATAGCAATAGAGCAAACATATCAACAAAAACATACATCGTATCAGAAACCTCAAAACCAAATAGGGTTTTTGTGAAGACTCAGAACGTGATTAGACCAGAATCCAAATAGCTTTGCATTTTAGGTCAAACTAAAGTAAAGCAACTACGCCATATTAATTAGGAAATTACCATTATCCAAAACGGATCTACAACATGACCACGATTAATCTAACATTTGCTCTACCTTGAGTACTTTTATCATGTTTTTAGATGATTTAGGAAAAAAATTCTGAATGCATAAAAAAAGATAATTTTTCTTAAATCCACTTTTTGGTGTCTTTTGCATTTTAGCATATGAGAGAATCAGAGAAGAAAATCAATTCAGTAGATAATTAAGTTACTGAGCCATCAATCTTATATAATAGAATAAAATTCCACAAAATCAAATTTAGGAGTAGAATCATGTGTTTCATAATTTTCTGACATATCTCAGTCTATTAAACTTTATTATATAAAATCTATTTATTTTATTAAGTTATTAATTGAAAATTCGCTAAAAAACTATTTTAGAGACATAGAAAACAATATAGAGTGTATTATCGCTCAAAAGCTACGATCACAAATTGGACATTGTCTCTTCCACCTATATAAGCATTTGAGGTGATATGCATGCCCTCATGCGGTATATGCGACAACATCTCCGAAGTGGTTAAATTCGACCAAACATATCGGTTAGTCGGTGTTATACTGAAAATAAAAATCGTCTGAAAGAATAGGTTGAAGCTCCACATCAACAATGTCTTCAACCGAACTACAAAACAGTTTTATAACAAAATCGAAGAAAATCAAAATTAGAAGAAGAACAAGGAGTAGAATCAGAAAAATGAAACCGCCGCCATGGATCACGCTTATTTTGAGTTGTGTCATTCTATTAAATTTTAATGTATAAAATCTATTAATTTTATTAAGTTATTAATTAAAAATTCACTAAAGATCTATTTTAGAGACATAAAAACCAATTATACAGTATCAAATATGAATTTTTTTTTTGTCAAACAAGTGAATTTTCATTCAAATCAAAGCCTCATAAAGAGGTGGATTCTTACAACATACAACAAGATAAGCATAAGAAAGAAAGGATAAAGGCTCCATGAGTTCTTCAAAGGGATTCTCAACTCTTCGAAGTTTTACAATGATTGAAGAATCTATTGGGACCAAAGTGGATTTGACCATAAAGACGGATTTCGCGAAATCCTTGATCAACAAGTGATCATAAATAGCTCTAGCGGCAGACACAATCGAGCTTTGAAAGGAGTGTTCCACAAGGGTAACATTAGACGGGTGTCTCACCAACATGAGAGGTAAAGTAATTGGAACCAAGTCCTTCAGCATTTTAAGACCGAATCTCATGTCTCTAGAAGGAGCTTCAACCGGGGATCGCAAGAGTTAGGTGTCAAACCGTAGCAAAGCAGGTGAGTCCTCCCTCACATGAAGCTCATGGCCATGGAGGTTAAAGAGTTTCACACAAAGCTTGCAGCCGGTTTGGCCCTGAGTTATGATAACAACCCCGAGCTTCCTAGCGTTTGGCGAGAGGTGGCAATTGGGAACAATGGATGTAAACTTCAGTTTCAAGCTGATTGTTGGATCAGATTCCAAAATAAAGCTCAGCAATGAAGGCATCCGAACAATGCTAATAGGCTGGCCTCGACAAGGATATAGCTCAGACTGATATATTATGGTATTTGTGGTTTTTAACCATGATATAAGGAGTCTTTTAGAGTCTTTTGATGTGTTTTTAGGTTCTTTGAGAGTCTTTACAGGTTTTCTAGGATTTTGGCATGGATGGAGCAAAGTAGAGCAATTTGGATCATTTTAGAGCATAAATCTCGAAGAATCAATTTGGACTCGGATCAAAGCAATGACATCGATCGACACCACTTAGGAGCATCGATCGACATCCTCTTTAGCCGGTGAAGAATCACAAATTTGGAAATTTTACAAAGTTGCCCGAAGTTTTCCAAAATTGCAACACAAGTCCCTGACGTGTTTTAGGACATATAAATAGTATTTTTAGGTTTTAGAAACCCTTAAGTTATTTTCTAGCAAGTTTTATTTTCTGCAACCCTGTGAGATTTTGAGAGCTTTTGGGAGAGAGAGATCTGAACTGCTTTGTAGAGAAGAAATCATAAACTCCCTCTTTACTCTTTTAATTTCAATTGCTTATTATTCAGAATGATGATTTATGTTTCATTAAATATGTCTGAGTAGTTTGCTTGTTAGGTTTAGGGTTTTTTACTGGGATTTTATGATTTATTAGATCTGTTTATTTAGGATTCATTATCTTTCTAGATCTTCATCATAGTTGTTCTCCATATTAATCCTGGATTGGCCATCTAGAATTAATAACCCTGGAAAATAAATTGATATGAGAATATAATTGATTTTCCTGATAAAACCTTTTGATGAGCAAAATTACTTATTGCAAAGAGATTTGATTTAGTAATTTTGTGAACAATCTAAACCTGTTTTTAAAGCTGATTCTTAACCTTGAATTTTATAAAGAGATTTGAATTTTCTGGTTTTAAATTTAGATAATATTTGCAGTGAGAACTGATTTATTTTACAAAAGTGTTTAGAGTTCTAGATCTGTTCTTAATTGCTTGAATCATATTTATTTGTTGATTTAATATTTCATAATTTCCTGAGAAATTCTCTAAACCTAGCTTTTAGATCCCCTGAATTTACAACAGCTTTTATTTAATATTTTGCATTGCTTTTATTTTAATTCAAATTAATTTGTTTAGCTTAATTATAAAACTCTATAATGTATTGTGTAGACTTGAGTCCTTGTGGAATTCGACCCCTAAGTACTGCAGTGATCTCTTAATTTGAGAGAGTAGCTCTAGGGTTTAATTTGATTATATCAAATTTTGGCGCCGTTGCTGGGGACTCTTTGATCTACCATTGGATTTGAGTTTTTGATTTTGTCTAAATTTTTCTTTTTATTTGAAACTTACACGCTTTTGTTTTCTTTTCTCTTGTGTGTTTCAGGTGCATGCCTCCTAGGCCTAACACTAGCAATTTTGAAGCTTTCAAACCAAGAGTTGGGAAAACTTGAGCGTGAGAACCGAAAAGCAGTCAAATCTTTGAAGATGGTTAACACAATCATTATGATGCGTGATGAGGATGGTGCTTTGAGGGATCAAGTGGGCCACTTGCGCAACGAGCAGGGCCAAAAGCTTGATGCATAAGGGAATGTTATTGCTGAAGTTATTGTTGCTGATGAGCAAGCTGATGGTGTCGACCGACACCAACAGGGTGTCGATCGACACCCCCTTCCTGCAGACAAACGTGGAGTTGCAAACCGCGTTAACAACCCTGTTCGAAGACATGAGCAGAACCGAGACTTGATCAGGACTATTGTTGACTACAACTGGGCTGATCTTGTGTATGAGAACCGGTCTGCTATTGTTCCTCCTCCATTCAAGAGGAATGATTTTGAGTTGAAACCTGCTTACTTTTAACTGGTTGGGCAGAGACCTTTCTCTAACCTACCCCATGAGAAGCCTTTGGACCACATTGAGCACTTTGAGGATCTTGTGACCAGTATCAAGGCTAATGGAGTGACTGAGGATTACATTTTCTGCAAGCTCTTTCCATACTCACTTGCAGGAGAAGCATCTCAATGGTTGAAACAGTTGCAGCCTGGATCTTTGACGACTTGGCATGATATCAAGGTGGCTTTCCTAAACTACTTTTATGATGATGCAATGTCTGATGAGCTGATAGTTAAGATCTCTTCATTCAAGCAAGGACAAGATGAAGCTTTTATGGCAGCTTGGGTGAGATTCAAAGCTTATCAGAGGGATTGTCCACACCATGGGTTTTCAAGGGTACAACTGCTGAGTATCTTTTTCAGAGGGTGTGACTGGAAGTATCAGTTAGCTTTGGATGCTGCAAGTCATGGGAATTTCAAAACAAGATTTCCAGAAGATGCTGAAGTTTTGATTGAGAATTTGGCCTCTAGCAATAGCACTAAGAGACCCGATGCTGAAAGAAAGAGATTGCATGGAGAATTTGATTCCAACCAGTTAGCCTATGTTAATGCCAAGCTGGATTCAGTGCACAATCTTCTTGTGGGTAAGAAGTCAGTTCACTTTGCTGCTAAAGTTGAGACATTTGAGCCATAACCTGAGACAGGAAATGAAGAAGCAGATGTTAACTTTGTCTATGGAAATCAGGGTCAAAGATTAGGTAATCAGCAAGGCAACAAGCCTTACAGTGGGAACTCTTCAGGCTACACTCCAAAACCAGAGTATCAGCAGCAACAACAGAATAGCGGTTATACCAGAACCTATGGGAACTCATCCTATCAGTCTCCCCCTCCTAAGAATTCTTCTGAGAGTAGAATGGAAGCTATGCTAGAGCAACTTTTGCAGGGTCAGGAGCAGTTGACAGTGACATTCAATGGAAAGATCAATAATGTCTATACTGAGCTTAATGGAAAGATCGATGCATTGAATGTTCATGTTAAGAAGCTGGAGATTCAAGTTGCACAGACTGCTGACTCTATTAAAAGGCAAGAGAGTTTTCTTCCAGCAAGAACTGAGTCAAACCCCAAGCATGCTTGCAATGCCATATCAGTGAGAGACGAAGATAATGGTGAAATTATTTCTGCAGAACAGGGTGAGAAATCGTCAAATCTCTCGACTCCAGATGATGGTGTCGATCGACACCAACTGGGTGTCGGTCGACACTCATCTCAGACGGAACTAGACAACACAAAATCTCCGATTCCAGGTGCTGAAAGGGTGTACAACCTAAGATTCCTTTTCCTAAGCCGCGAAAGTCTAAGCAGGAGATAGAGGAAGCTATATGCAAAGCAATGATGGATAAAGTGATGATTGAGATGCCTTTGATTGATGCAGTAAAGCTTTCACCACCACTCAAGCGCTATGTTAAGAGAATGGTATCCAATGGTTTGAGCCCTGAGGAAGGAGATTTGCTAACTAAGGATGTTAGTGCAATTCTGTTGAACCAGCATGTTCAAAGGAAGAAAGAGAGGAAGCAAGAAGTGGTACTGTCTGAGAAAGTGAGTGCAGTGATCCAGAGTAGGATTGCAAAGAAGTTACCATATCCTGGAAGTTTTGTGTTAGATTACTCTATCTCCACAGGAAGATTTCCTCACTCTCTTTGCGATCTTGGCTCTAGTATCAACTTGATGCCACATTCTGTTGCTGTGAGACTTGGGATGACAGATTTCATGCCAACTCAGATTTCTCTTATCTTGGCTGATCGATCACGAAGAATTCCTGAAGGTGTTTTAGAGGATATTCCAATTAAGGTTGGAAACTTCATGATTGCCACTGACTTTGTGGTGCTTAAGTATGGTACATAGCCTAAAAATCCTCCCATCTTAGGAAGATCATTCTTGGCTACAGCTGGTGCCATCATTGATGTGAAGAAGGGACACATAGCACTGAATGTGGATGGTTAGAGTATGAATTTTGAGATGGATAAGCTGAGTAGAGCTCCTACCATTGATGGACAGACATTTTCTGTTGAGAAGATTGCTCAGATAAGCTACAGAGAAGCAAATACACGAGCATCAGACTCAGTGTCGATCGACACAACATTAGTGTCGATCGACACAACATTAGTGTTGGTCGACACTCCTCCACATCCGAGACAGAGTTTGTCCAAAACTGATGCTCCAAGTCATAAAGCTGTTCCCAAACAGAAAGCCCCCCACTCCACACTCTAGAGTCCTCAGGTAAGGCAAAGGTATACCTCTTCTGCACCTAAACCTCCTCTTATCATCAATAAGACCTTCAAAGATACAAAAACTGTTTTGCAGTTAACCAAGCCACGAGATTATCTTAGAGCGCTTGTTTCTTTTGCTGATGATTTTGCAGGACATAAGAGAAGCAAACCCATCCCTATATCCCGCCCTTGTCCTGTTCCTCACATTCTTGGCAGACCTCATGCACCTAAAGCTTATACACCACTTTGGATGAAGAGGACATTCTCTTGGAAGCATTCAATGCCACGTTCTGATCCACCGGATGCTTGAGCTCCAGCAAAGTCAAACTAATGACTGAAAACAAGCGCTTAGTGGGAGGTAACCCACTCGTAGGTTTTTTTTCTTTTGATTTTCATTTATATTTATTTTATTTTATTTTGCCAATTTTAAGCTTGATAACACTGGGGACAGTGTTGTTTAAGTTTGGGGGAGGTTAGTTACTAACTACGTTTTTGTTTTTGAGTTTCAGTTGTGTCAGTCAAAACCATAAAGTTTGAGTCAAATTTTTCAAAATTTTTCTTTTTGTCTTTGGGAATTATGATCTTGATTAATGATTTCTCTTATTTGGCTAACATTCTAATGATTATTTTACTATGCTTGATCTCAGAACTGAAGCTTAGAAAGACTATGAGCCTTATCAACAATCCCGAAAGCCCTTATTCAATGGATATTTGATTGATCTAACGTTGTCTCAATTTTTATCAAGATTTTAACCGGACTTAATCTCTTACTTTGGGGTTGGAAATCAGTGGACTAGACTTCTTCTTCGGGCCATACAAGACAGTGCAATTTTTCAAAGTATGTCTCCCCTCTCTCTTCCCTTCAGTGCTTTAAAAAAAAAAGAGAAAAAAAAAGAATAAAAGATGAGATGATTTTGATCAGTTTAGAGAGGTATGTATATTACCTGTGACCTCATTATTCTACTCTTGAGTCAAATGATCACACAAAGCTTGGAAGCGAGGGGTAGGTAAATTACCGATGACCTCGGTATTCGCTTACACCTTTGAGAAAAAAAAACAATTTGGGAGAAATCAGCCCTTTGGAAGTGAGAAGAGAGAGAGGAAAGGAGATGTATGAAGAATGTCTTGGCCTGAAGGGAGTCCATATGCCACTGATCAATACACTCAAGGTAAGAACTCACCTATATTTGCTTAAATTTATATAATGAGATGACAATGGAGATTTCTGAGATTCCAAAGGATTGTGGGATTTGAGTAAGGAATGTTGATGCTTATCATGGTTAAGTATAAGAAGTAAGTTCTTGAGTGAAGTAAATGAAGAGTGCGAATAAGAATCTTCAGCACTTGAGTGAGTTCCCAGTTTTCAAACCTCTTTCACAGGTGTAAGCTTATGTTTTGCTTGAGGGCAAGCAAAGGCTAAGTCTGGGGGAGTTGATATATTATGGTTTTTGTGGTTTCTAACCATGATATAAGGAGTCTTTTAGAGTCTTTTGATGTGTTTTTAGGTTCTTTGAGAGTATTTACAAATTTTCTAGGATTTTGGCAGGGATGGAGCAAAGTAGAGCAATTTGGATCATTTTGGAGCAAAAATCTCGAAGAATCAATTTGGACTCGGATCAAAGCAATGACATCGATCGACACCACTTAGGAGCATCGATCGACACCCTCTTTAGCCGACGAAGAATCACAAATTTGGAAATTTTACAAAGTTGCCCGAAGTTTTCCAAAATTGCAACACAAGTCTCTGACGTGTTTTAGGCCATATAAATAGTATTTTTAGGTTTTAGAAACCCTTAAGTTATTTTCTAGCAAGTTTTATTTTCTGCAACCCTGTGAGATTTTGAGAGCTTTTGGGAGAGAGATATCTGAACTGCTTTGTAGAGAAGAAATCATAAACTCCCTCTTTACTTTTTTAATTTCAATTGCTTATTATCCAGAATGATGATTTGTGTTTCATTGAATATGTCTGAGTAGTTTGCTTGTTAGGTTCAGGGTTTTTTTACGGGGATTTTATGATTTATTAGATCTGTTTATTTAGGATTCATTATCTTTCTAGATCTTCATCATAGATTGTTCTTCATATTAATCCTTGATTGGCCATCTAGAATTAATAACCTTGGAAAATAAATAGATATGAGAATATAATTGATTTTTGTGATAAAACCTTTTGATGAGCAAAATTACTTCTTGAAAAGAGATTTGATTTAGTAATTTTGTGAACAATCTTAACCTGTGTTTAAAGCTGATTTTTAACTTTGAATTTTACAAAGAGATTTGGAATATTTGCAGTGAGAACTGATTATTTTTACAAAAGTGTTAACAGTTCTAGATCTGTTCTTAATTGCTTGAATCCTATTTATTTGTTAATTTAATATTTCATAATTTCGTGAGAAATTCTCTAAACCTAGCTTTTAGATCCCTTGAATTTACAACAGCTTTTATTTAATATTTTGCATTGCTTTTATTTTAATTCAAATTAATTTGTTTAGCTTAATTATAAAACTCTATAATTTATTGTGTAGACTTGAGTCCTTGTGGAATTCGACCCCTAAGTACTGCAGTGATCTCTTAATTTGAGAGTCTAGCTCTAGGGTTTAATTTGAGCATATCATAGACCATTCTGAAGAACACAATATACTGCTACCGAGGAGTCCTTGACTTGACCAAGCAGATATGATTGGAACCAGAGAAGTTGAGCTGTATCAAATATGAATACAATTTCATATTTCTTCTTTTATTTGTATTAAGAGAGTATTATATAATGTATTAGATATTTAAAGGAAGACGAAAAACCATATGAAACTTGAGAATCTGTACTAAAATTTTATATGAAAAGACATTTTTAGTGAACAAAATACTAACGTGACAATAAAAAGAGATGGTAGTCTATTTTATTTTTTGTAAAAACACATACGTAAAAGTATTTTACTTACGTTTTGCTTATATTTTACATATATTTTGCTAATTTGTTTTTGTGAATTACCTTTTTGATATTTATAGATATGTAAGATGTTATGTAAAAACAAGATTTTATCTGTGAAATAAGTTGTAAAATACTTAATATGTTTTCAATTTTATGATGTTAGAAAACCGCTTGAGAAAATTTCTCTATGGAGAAAGGGTGATATTAAATACTAAATATGAAAATCATAATGGATACATTTTAGTAATTTTAAGCAACATGTAATTTGTTCTCCCTCAACTCTTTTGAAAAAAAAATGTTTTTTTGTAACAAGATGAACAAGATTTTATTGTGATTTGTGAATAATAACTATATCTATTCAACATTTCAAAGAACCAGAAAAAATAACTAATTTGTTGTCATATATAAACAATCACACCTACAATTTGTATTTATATAAAATTTAATGTAAACTATACTCAATCTATGTATCAAACAATCAAATCATGTATATTTTTATATATATATATATATATAAAATTAATCACAATCATAAATCAATACAAATATATAAAGAACTAAAAATACATCATACAGACATCGCGTGGATAATCATCTAGTTATTTAATTATAAGGCTAATATATTTTCATTATAAATAACATTTTATAAACAAACTAAATTGAAACACACAAATTAGAACTAAACACACAATCAAACTGAATTCAAATAAATCAATTAAACTAAAAGCACAATATTCTTGGTACAAATTATGAAGAGCGGGATAGATCTTGTTACAAATGAAGAGCATTTTCTCAATAGTTTGTGAACCCAATTGTATGCTATTTTGTTTTTCCAATAAGCTAATTAGTTCCATATCAGTAAATATGATTTGTTATTTTTGGGTAGTTTTGACATTGTGAGTAATGATATTTGGGTTCCTAGTAGTGATTATGTGCTTGCACGTAATCACTAACTAGAAACACATAATCACTACTAGGAACCCAAATATCCGTACTCCTAGTGTCAAGCAACTATCCAAAAATCTTGTGAACCAATAGATGCTCTACTAATGAACTGTTTGTTTTCTTTGTTTGTAAGAGGGATTGAAAATCCAACGACCATTTTTTTCTCTATATGAATCTAATGTTATGTGAGAATCTGAACTTGGTATGAGGTATGAATATATGGAAAACGTTGAAACTAAAGAGAGGGGGCAATAAGAAAACATGATTTCTTCATGTATGTGTCATATCAATTAATGTTGGTACGATGTAAATCAATATAAATAACATTACACAAACAAACTAAATTGAAAATCACCAATCAAAACTAAACACACAATCAAACTGAATGCAAACACACCAATTAAAACTAAACACACAATCAAACTAAATTTAAACACACAATATTTTTGATATATAAAAGGAAGAGCGGCTTTAACGCGGGTTTGATTGATGCAGCAACGACAAATCCAATATTTCTTTCCACTGAATTAAATAATGTTTTGGTATTTCATCAGAAGCAGCAATCCGATCGTCCTAAATTGAAAAACATACATGTGGTTACTTATATTTTTTATTAAACAACATGTGGTCATTAGCCAAAGTCTTGAAGACGTAGCTAACTTCCCCGTTGTTGTCTTTTACTTCATACTTTTAAACAAAATTCAAAAATGTTGAAATTAAAGAGAGAGGTAATACGAAAACATAATTTCTTCATGTCTCATTTCAGTTAATGCTGGTACGATGTATAAATAACATACTGTCATTATAAATAATCTTACACAAACAAAGTAAATTCAAATACACCAACTAAAACTAAACACACAATCAAACTGAATTCAAACACACCAATTAAACCTAAATACACAATCAAACTAATTTCAAACCCACAATATTCTTGGTACAAATCATGAAAAATGGGATAGAGCTTGTTGCAAATGAAGAACGGGTAGATCTTTTTGCAACTGAAGAGCATGGTTGATTTCCGCAGCAAGGACAAATTCAATTTTTCTTTGACCGAAAATAAATACATTGTGGTATAACATACTGTCATTATAAATAACATTACACAAACAAATTAATTGACTTACCAAATTGATCGGTGAAAAGATCAAAAGAAATAAAGTTCCGTTTCTCTCCCAAACACGATTCCCGAGACACCTCTTTTAACCAAGTTTTCCGACGCCGGCGGGGCTGCTGTTCGCCGGCGTCGGGATCTCTCCACATCTTACTCTCGTCTCCAATCTGCTTCTTTTAGTGCTCTATTTTGCAAAAAATTTCCACAATTTTTCTTTTTGTCTAATCCTTCTCAAACTCTCTTCTTTGTTACCTCCATACCAAACCCCGACCTTTGCCTACTTCTTCTTGCTTTCTTTCCACCGATGATGTTCCGTAATCGACAAAGATCTCTGCATCATTTGGGCAGCCACTACAATCATCCGTCATTTTGGCGATTGATAGCGAAACTAGGGTTCTCCCCAGTGGACTTAGTTTCCAAATTTGATTCAGTTTATGGCCAATGTTCTGCTTCCGCTAATTCTACAAGCACCGGAGATGTTATTTGCACTGCAAAACTTTCCGTCAAGTCCGGACAGACTCCTCACTCAGCCCTTAATTTGGCAAGCGTTTGTGACTCTAGGGTTTTCCCCAGTGGACCTAGACTCCAACCTCGAATCAAGACACAACCACCGGCCAATCCCGCCGATCTATCATATTGATTCGAGGTTGGAGTCTAGGTCCACTGCTCTTTGCTCCGCAAGACTCTCTGCATTTTCCAGCCAGCCGCCTCTCTAAAACTCTTCTATTGGAAAACTATGTTTTCTCTTGGTGGACCATGTCTTTTCTACAGGCCCACTAAGCTTACCAAAAGTAGAGCCCACAGTTTCAACACCCAGGTCCATTAATTCTGAACTTCTACTAATCTCGTGTCTAAGAGTAATTCAATATGGTGTTTGTAAGAGTATTAGACAACTTCTGCAATTTTTATCGACACTCTTGATTCGGGATAGCTATTATCAAGTTCGAAGCGATTACTCGACAAAATCTGCTCATCAAAGCTCAAGGCAATCGAGACTCTCGCTTCTGTTTTCTATCAATTCCGGAGGTAATTCCCATCCAATTGCTGATCCATCGCTAAATCCATGTAAGTCCAATTATGATCTTTTGCTCCATATGTCGAAGCCATATTATAGCCGATGGTGTGATCAAGATCACTTAAAGACGTAGCTAACTTCTCTTTTGTCATCTTTTACTTCATACATACTATTAAACAAAAATCAAACGGTTAATTAAGAACATATAAAGCAATTACAAAATTTTAAAATTAAGACCATATCTCAACTAGAGATAAAGACAGCTCTACTTCTTGACATGTAAATGTGATATTTGATTTTTTATTACTTTGAGCAGCTTCAATCAAGCTGATTAAATACTCAGTAAAATTCTACACATAAAAACACAAAACAAAACAGACGAAAACAAAAGAAGTTAGAATTTCGTTGTTCATAATTAAGGAAATGACATTGAAAATTAGAAATTACTCACCCTTGGAGCAAGGATTAATGATATACCATAATTTCCTACCAAAAAAAAAATGATATACCATAATTTATTTAAGCTCATTTACAATCCGCTTGTACGACTAATAAAAAAAGATTTAACACAAATAACATAATCTACTAAATCATAATTAAAATTTTAATTTTATTATTACATGTTGTATCTATTTTTACATAATACAAGGGAACCATCTATATCTCGTCATTAATAATGTGAACGCAGTTATGGTCATCGGTGTGATGTCCCAAATCTATATAACCAAACGTTAGGAAACCTCTCTTATCTGTTAAACTATTTTCTACACCAAGTTGATTCGCTTAAACGATAAAGAAAAATATGGGTTCTCCAAACAACCTTCATCATGCATCCTTTGCTTGAAATATTTGAGGAATGTTATTTGATAATTACATGCATATATTAGTAATTAATAAACATTAGTATTTGGAAATTTGTACTTATATATGAAATAAAATAATCCTCTATATATTAAAAAAGAAGAACTCTCTTGAAAAATCTGATTTGTCGCCGCCAGAGAGCTTGAGACACATTTAGCTATTTAGCCTAATTTAGATTTACGATTTATAATTATACTAGGTACTGATGAGGACATCGAACCACCAAGCCATATTATCCAAGCTCCATATGTGCCAAACGGACCAATAACTAGGACCAGGAGCAAAAGCATAGAAAATAAGTTCAACATCTTTCGGGAGCAGCTGGAACATGAAGGACTGATCCCCCTTGATCAGTTTGAAGCCATTCGCCTAACCCCATCGGAGAGCTCCCAACTAAAGGCCGTTTTCAACGAAATACCTCCGACGATTCAGGACGATCCAGGTGATGAGCCATATAACAAATTAAAGCTTTCTGAGTCTAGTTTCTGGAGAACCAACGAGCGTCGAGAGAACTGCTATAAATCTCCAGATATGGACCGAACAGTAAACACATGTCCAGTGGACTCTCTAATAAGCAATAAGGTTAAATAGGCTTTATTCACCCCCAAACTTGAAGCCCACTTAAGCACGTGTTATTTGGCACTAGAAGACGTCCAGAAGGCACCCTTGATATTCTCCTTTCTACACAACTGTCTCTTTCCTTTATTTTCCTGATTTTGTTCTAGTTTTCCTTGTTTTTTTCTTTGCAGGATTTAAGGATTTATGTGTTTTTCTTTTAAATAAGTTATGAACCTGGCTATATAATGCCTTGAGTTGTAGTTCTTTTTTTTCCACCTTTTGATTAATAAAATTGCTTGTTTCTGTTTCACAAAAGAAACCATTGCTCTCTAATTCGTGAGTGTGTCCGAATTCTTGAGTGTTCTAAGAAGTATCAGTAGACTTTCACATCTATTGTGGTTCTTATCAATCCACCATTCATCTCCACCTTATCTGGGTTAGTTAGAGAGGTCCTTAGACCAGCTAACGACTTATCGTTGTTTTGCTTCAAGATCATTTTGTAGCCAAAGCTCATATCATTTTGGTATCAGAGCTTTACAAGCTCCTAATTTATCAGGTGATTTCGTTCCTTCTGTTTAATTTTTTTTCCCAGTTTCATTATAAAAAAAAAAACTATTTCATCTATTTTATTACCTTAGTTTTATAAAACTCATAGAAAAAAAAATCAGAAAATATTAAAAAATCTGTCTGCAGCACTCGTTTTAAATCTGTTTTGTGTTACTCTCTTGCCTTTATTTGCTCTGGTCTTTTTCACTTGTTAGAATTTCATAGAATTTTTTTTTTTAACATAAACGATTTGTGGTACGAAGACATATTTCTTTGTGTTCTCTCTTACCAAAGAATTTGATACTTTGCATCTTAATTCTTTCAGGTGGGATGGGTGACAACACCGGTGATCCTAACGCTGCTATGATGCAGTTACTGCAAGCCATGCAACAACAACTCACTACCATGGAACAACGCCTAAACCAAATCGAACAACCTCGTGCAAACCATAACCAAAGACGAGAGAATGGTGTCGTTCATGAAGATGGTCAAGAGACTGACTTCAGTGATGATGGAGGACCACAAAACAACCGTCGACGACGTCAAGCTCAAAGACATAACCAAGAAATGGCAGAGGAAGAAGACCGTACGAGGTCTAATTCTATGGATATGAAGCTCAAGGCTCCTACGTTTGCTGGAAGGGTAGATCCTGAAGCTTATCTTGAGTGGGAGCAGAGAATGGAGCACATCTTTGCCTACTACAAGTACACCGACCAGAAGAAGCTAGCCTTAGCCGTAGCTCAACTTACCAATCGCGCTTTGTCTTGGTGGGATCGTGAAGTTAATGATAGGAGGAGAAGTGATACCCCTCAAGTAACCACATGGAGGGTGATACTAGGATTTTTGTGTCTCCTAGTAGGTCTCAATTAACCTTATGTGTTGTAATACTTAAGGTGTCAATCCAGTTGGGAAGGTTCACTATCACTCAAGATGCAATCAAGAAGTCACAAGTTAAGCCAATTCAAAAGAGTGTTTTTTCTAACAATCCTAGAGTGATCAAAATGCAAAACCGAAATGAGTCACAGAACTAGAAACGAGAATGCATGACACGAAGCGAAAATGAATAAAAACATAAACGAGTCTAAGCATGAACTAAAAAGCAAGAAACAAAACTGTTCCAGGAATGTAATAAAAATCAGAAAGAAAGAAGTCCTAAGGATGGGGTAATTGATGTCGGTGGAGTATCCTATTCTACAGAGTGTTTAACATACCACAAGCAAACCATCCCCAAACAATGAACATCACAACCTAGCTAATCCAATCTCTTGGCAAAAGCTACTCAGACTCAACCACTTCCATACCTAGCTCTCGCTAGAGGATCACGGTCGAGCAGGCATTACAAACAAGTTCATTCATGTCAACAAACATCCTAGACAACTAATCTCTTAGGCTAGGAACGTAAGTCTCTGGCATAGTTGGTCAGACATTTCATCAAACACCTTTTGGGTGTGGAAATATCTCAAACCTAGTCCCAATTGATCAGAGAAAAACTAGTATTTCTTACTCTAGTCCAGAAGGGAATCATGCAATCAACGCTTAAACACTCTACATCCTAAGATCCTCCACCTAATCTATCCCATCCTCAAGAACTAACACACTACTCAGATTCAAAAATCATAGTCAAGGATGCAAACATAGAAAACACTGAAACAAGCATTCTTAGATAGATTAAAATGTGAAGAACAACTTTGTAGAAGAAATCAAATCAAAATACTGAATAAATTCAAAGATATCGGGATACAAGATCAGAGTACGGTTTTGGTGGCTAGGGAAACCTTACAAAAGAAAACGAGATAAAAACTAAGATGTCCAAAACAAGACTTAACAAAATGTATATATAGTAACAACGCATGAATCCCTAAAACTTAAAACGACAAGATAGAGCGTCGGTTTGGGAATCTCCTGAAGCATGTCAGACGGAGCGTCTTCCTGGCATACGCGATTTTGTCTGTGTGCGTCCAGTGGCTCGATTGGTGTGAGTAGGAGTGGCTCGAGTGGTGTGATTGGGAGTGGCTCGAGTGGTGTGAGTAGGAGTGGCTCGAGTGGTGTGAGTGAAAATGGCTCGAGCATGATCGGTGAAAGTGGCTCGAGCTGGGTGTATACGCATCCACTAAAACGATGATAACTCTTGAACCACACCTCCGATTGGCTTGAAATAAACGGAATTGGAAATATGACTCAATTCTGNAAAAACTAAGATGTCCAAAACAAGACTTAACAAAATGTATATATAGTAACAACGCATGAATCCCTAAAACTTAAAACGACAAGATAGAGCGTCGGTTTGGGAATCTCCTGAAGCATGTCAGACGGAGCGTCTTCCTGGCATACGCGATTTTGTCTGTGTGCGTCCAGTGGCTCGATTGGTGTGAGTAGGAGTGGCTCGAGTGGTGTGAGTGGGAGTGGCTCGAGTGGTGTGAGTAGGAGTGGCTCGAGTGGTGTGAGTGAAAATGGCTCGAGCATGATCGGTGAAAGTGGCTCGAGCTGGGTGTATACGCATCCACTAAAACGATGATAACTCTTGAACCACACCTCCGATTGGCTTGAAATAAACGGCACTGGAAATATGACTCAATTCTGTACAACTTTGATGAAGACGTCAAAAGCTGAATCCCTAGACCGGTGGCTCGAGTGATGGCTCGATTGAGGCGGTTGAGGATGGCTCGATTGTGGAAGTGAGGATGGCTCGATTGTGGAAGTGAGGATGGCTCGATTGATGCAGCTGGGAGTAGCTCGATTGCAGAGGTTGAGCATGACTCGGTTGCAGAGGTTGAGCGTGGCTCGGTTGCGGAGGTTGAGCATGACTCGGTTGCGGAGGTTGAGCGTGGCTCGGTTGCGGAGGTTGAGCGTGGCTCGATTGCGGAGGTTGAGCATAGCTCCATCCTCTGCGCTTCCAACGTCTCCTAGACACCTGAAAAACTCCGGAATGCACAATGTATGCAAGGATGATGCAGAAACTTTCTAAACATGCAAAATGTACGAAAGAGGTTCTAAAATGATGCAAAACGACTAGTTGTCCTAGCTAAATGCATGACAAATACAGGCTAAGGAGATGCAAAATATAGACATATCAAAGGGAAATGAAGCAGCTGATGAAGAAGAGATATGTTCCCATCTACTACCACCGAGACCTTCAAAAGAAGTTCCGGAAGTTGATTCAAGGAACAAGGAGTGTGGAAGAGTATTTCGAAGAATTTGAGCACTTAAGGAATAGGCTGGAGCTTGACGATGATGCCGAGACCACCATGGCTTAGTTTCTTGATGGATTACAAGAAAAGATCTCTCACAAAGTAGAAATGCATCCTTATCACGACCTGAAGGACATTCTACACCACGCTATACAAGCCAAACAACACATCAAGAAGAAGATGACAACCATGGGGAGAACTAAAACTCTACAATGGATGCAAAGGTTCTTGCCTCTTGGTTTTGAATTGATTATACCTTTATATGAGTCTGATCCTAACTTTGCAGAGAGCTATAAGAATCCAGGCAAGGGAGGTCACACATCATTCTACATTCACAATGGCTATCTCTTCAAAGATAAACGACTATGTATCCCGCAATGCTCTTTAAGGGATCTTATAGTCCGAGAAGCTCATGCAGGAGGCTTGATGGGACACTTTGGAGTGGAGAAGACTTTGGCCATGCTTAAAGAACATTTCTTCTTGCCTCACCTTAAGAAATCTGTGGAGACTTTCATTGCAAGGTGTATCACTTGCAAGAAAGCAAAGTCTAAAGTCCAACCCCACGGTTTGTATCTTCCCTTACCGATTCCTACTTCTCCTTGGGTTGATATTTCCATGGATTTTGTGCTAGGTTTACCCAAAATCAGACACAAGGATTCAATATTTGTGGTGGTGGACCGTTTTTCCAAAATGGCTCACTTTATACCGTGTGCTAAGACCAACGATGCAACCCAAACAACAGACCTCTTCTTTAAAGAAGTTGTAAAATTGCATGGAGTGCCACAGACTATTGTTTCCGACAGGGACACCAAGTTTCTCGGCCACTTTTGGAGGACCTTATGGAAGAAATTAGGCACCAAGCTACTATTCTCAACCACGTGCCACCCCCAAACTGATGGCCAAACCGAAGTCGTCAACCGCACGCTTGGAACACTTCTGAGAGCAACAATAGGGAAAAATCTTAAAACTTGGCTTGAGGCTTTACCTTTTGTTGAATTTGCTTATAATAGAGCTATCCATAGTGCAACACTAATGTCTCCTTTTCAGGTTGTCTATGGGTTCAATCCCAATACACCTTTGGATTTAACACCACTTCCACAAAAAGACTTTTTAGCCTTAGATGGCGAGAAAAAGGCCGAGGAAATCAAGAAGCTCCATTTAAAAGTTAAGGAGAGACTTGAGAAAACCAATGAGCAACGAGTTAGAGCAGCCAACAAGAGCAGGAAAAAAGTTACTTTTGAAGTCGGAGAATGGGTGTGGGTACACATGAGACCAGAGAGATTTCCCAATCAAAGGAGCTCTAAACTTTCACCCCGTGGAGATGGACCATTCAAAATTTTGGAGAAGAATAATGACAATGCCTACAACCTGGATCTTCCAGGTGAGTTCAAAGTGTCAAATACGTCTTCAACGAAATACCTCCGACGATTCAGGACGAGCCAGGAGATGAGCCATATATCAAATTAAAGCTTTCTGAGTCTAGTTTCCGAAGAACCAACAAGCGTCGAGAGAACTGCTATAAATCTCCAGATATGGACCGAACAGTAAACACATGTCCAGTGGACTCTCTAATAAGCAATAAGGTTAAATGGGCTTTATTCATCCCCAAACTTGAAGCCCACTTAAGCACATGTTATTTGGCACTAGAAGACATCTAGAAGGCTCTCTCACTCGTCCAGAATATCCCGAGATCGAAGAAGAATCATGTCATGAAGTCGGCACCCTTGATATTCTCCTTTCTACACAACTGTCTCTTTCCTTTATTTTCTGATTTTGTTCTGGTTTTCCTTGTTTTTTTCTTTGCAGGATTTATGTGTTTTTCCTTAGAATAAGTTATGAACCTGGCTATATAATGCCTTGAGTTGTAGTTCTTTTTTTTCCACCTTTTGATTAATAAAATTGCTTGTTTCTGTTTCACAAAAGAAACCATTGCTCTCTAATTCGTGAGTGTGTCCGAATTCTTGAGTGTTCTAAGAAGTATCAGTAGACTTTCACATCTATTGTGGTTCTTATCAATCCACCATTCATCTCCACCTTATCTGGGTTAGTTAGAGAGGTCCTTAGACCAGCTAACAACTTATCCTTGTTTTGCTTCAAGATCATTTTGTAGTCAAAGCTCATATCAGGTACCAACCCGCACATAAAGCGGGATAAATCGATTCAAATAAAATATTATGAATAATATTATTATTTGAGATTTAAGATTTGTTTGTGTAAAACAAAATATGTAAGTAAGATTATTTTTTCGTTTATTCAAGTTTGCGATTATTTTGCGTAATACGTTTCACCCGTGGACTTTTAAACGTGAAAAAGAATTTCAACATGGTGAAGAAAGTTTTGATGTCTTTTTGTGTTTCTAAAATCAAATTCACATCTTTTATGTTTTACATTGTTATCTACATCATTATGCCATTAAATAGATAAAATAATATTTTTTAGACTTATCAAATTAATTTAAACAAATCCTAAGTGTAAAAATGCAATGAGAAAAATGTATAAAAAGTGGTAAATAATCAAAAAGTGTAGTTCTGGTGAAAACTTATAGGAAAAATGATTGTCCTAGAGTTTTAAAAAAGTTCAATAACATGGATACCATGTTAAGATTGCTGAGTCACATATATTTTAAATAGTCATTAGAATATTTATATAGAAGACAAAGTTTTTGTTTTTCAAAAATTTAAATTGTTGAATAGATTGAAAATTGTTTGTGAAATGTTATTTATTTTTAAGATTATATTGTGATAATTAGTTTTTAGTACTTGAAACCGGAGAATAAGTTTTGCGTTTCAAAAATTTTAATAGGTGAATAAGTTTAAATTTTTTGTGGTATGTAATTTAATTTTATGATTATTATGATAATTTATTCATTTACTTTTTAAAATATAGTTGAATAGTCATCAGACTTTTTCAAAATAGGTGAATAACTTTAGCATTAAAAAAAATGGTTTATAATTTTTTTTGTGAAATGTAATTTAATTTTAATAATTAAATAGGTTATGTAAGTGACAATTAAATACATTTTTGGATTTTAAAAGTTGATTAAATATTTTATTTTAAAAAACTAATAGAAAAAACATTAACTCGTATATTTCAATGGCATATATATGTAAATAGTAATGAGAAGTAAGAGCATTATTAAAATAGTACAGGAGCTTTGTAAGTGCGACACCTCATTTTTTTAGTGAGAGTGCTTCTCTATTAATATATAGGGGATGCCATTGTATTTTTGACAAAAAAAACAAATGTGTTATTCTTAAAAACTTTATCACATAACTTTATTAATATTAATTAAGTTTAAGCTTTAAATATATTTTATATATTAGAAAAAATATCTTCTATATATTATTAAATTATTAATAGAGAATTACTCTCTTGAAAACGCTGATGTGTCGCCGCCTAAGAGCTCGAGAAACATATAGCTATTTAGCCTCATTTAGATTTATTATTTACAATTACATGCCATTGTATTTTTGACCAAAAAAAAACAAATGTGCATGTTATTCTTAAAAAATTTACCACATAACTTTATTAATATTAATTAAGTTTAAGCTTTAAATATATGAAACGACCTGATCCATTTTTTTTAAATAATAAATAATAAATAATAATAAATAGACTACAACTAGTGATCCCATACCCACTAGCCACCTAACCACAAACACAACCAACAGCGGAAATAACCAATAAATATTCAATAATAACCAATACTATAACATAACCAATACCTAAATACCAAACAACAGGAATCATAGAACCATCAACCTAGCAATGTTTCTAATGACTCAACTCTAGCAACCTAGCAATGCCAGACAACAACCAATCGAGTCCCTAGAACATCCTCCTCTTCATTGCCTTGATTCCACGATCACACTTTGCCTTTACCTGCACCACAAACACAAATTGCAATGCATGAGTATTTTATAAACACTCAGTAAGGCAATCCTCCCATCTACTGGGCTATACACACAAGCAATAGAGACATCTCTAACCATCAACCAACAATCAACAATCAACAATAACAAACCAGGACTCTGCATCGACCGACACCAACATGCATCGACCGACACCAGATGGGGATGCATCGACCAACACAAGGTTGCATCGAACGATGCTAGATGCACTTGCATCGATCGACACTCGCACTACATCAAACGACGCATGCTCGACATTACACGAAAACCCTAGGTTTTACGTGTCGTCCTCGCTTTTGCATCGACCAATGCAATGCCGAGCATCGTGTTTTTCCGAAGCTTCTCTCCGGATCTTCGTTCCTACAAACACAAAACTCGATCCCAAGCCACAAGAAAGCTTCCTAACGTCCCAAATAACAATCTAACAAGCCTAACAACACATAACAAGCAAATCAGAGAGATCTCTAGCTTAGATAAGCCATGGTCATGCACTTACCTTTGCCAAGAAGATTCTAAACCTTAAAAAAGTAATACAATGCTCCTAGGAAGCTTGATATGCTCAAATTGTAATACCCTAATGGTACTAAAAGCCTTGCAGTTGTAATACTCTAGGGGTCGAATCCACAGAGACTCAAGTTCACACACTAGACTTATTATTCTTTTAATTATGCTAAATCAAAATATTAAATTAAAGACAATGCAAAACAGAATTTAAAAGTGTTGTAAATTAAAAGGATCAAAGAGCTAGGCCTAGGGAAATTCTCCGAAATTTATGGGATATTAAATCAATCAAATAATTAGGATTCAAGCAATTAAAAATCAGATCTAGAACTCTAAACACACTTGTAAAATAAATCAGTTCTCACTGCAAATATTATCAAAATTTAAAACCAGAAAATCCAAATCTCTTTGCAAAATTCAAGGTTAAAAATCAGCTTTAGAAACATGTTTAGATAAGTTCACAAAATTATTAAATCAAATCTCTTTGCAAGAAATAATTTTGTTCATCAAAAGGTTTTATCAGGAAAATCAATTATATTCTCATATCAATTAATAATCCTAAAATCTAAATCCAGATGACCAATCAAAGATCTAGCATTAAAAACAACCTATGGTGAAGAACAAGAAAGATAATGAATCCTAAATTAACAGATCTAATAATCCATGAAATTCCTAATGAGAAACCCTAAACCTAACAAGCAGATCTACTCAGACATAATTGTAAGAACACAAATCATGAATAAAATAGATAGCATTAAGAGATTAAAAGAAGAAGAAAAGGAGTTCTGAATCTTCTCTGAAGAATTCTTGATTCTTCTCTCCGAAAGCTCTCTAAAAATCTCTCAGGGTTTTGCTCTCAAAAGTTGCAGGGAAAAATAAAGCTTAGGTCTAAAACAATGACCATAAAAATCCTATAAATACTCTAAAACACGTCTTGGGCCTTAATTGCAAATAAAGAAAACTTGGGAAAATTTTGTAAATCTTCTAAAGCTTGTGGAGACAACTTCCGTTTGGCTTTGTGGCAGCTGCATCGATCGATGCTGAGATTGCATCGGTTGATGCATAGTCTTGATCTCGTCTCCCAGCTTCGTTGATCAGCCTTCATACTTTGATTATGCTCCAAATCATCCTCTTTTAGCTCCTTTATGTTCCATCCGTGCAAATGAGTACCTAAACCTATAAAGACTTTTAAACAACCTAGAAAACAAATCAAAAGACTCAAAAACACACTTATACCATGGTTAAAAACCACAAAAACCATGATATATCAACTCCCCCAGACTTAGCCTTTGCTTGCCCTCAAGCAAAACAGAAACTTAGGCATGTGAAAGAGGTTTGAAAACATGGAATTCACTCAACTGCAGGTAACTGTTTTTCGCACTCTTCATCGCCTTGACCTTCAGAACTTACTTCATATATTTTGTCAATTGAAAAGCATCAACATTCCTTACTAAATCCCACAATCCTCTGGAATCTCTAGTCTCACCATTGTCATCTCATTAAATAAATTAAAGCAAGTACAGGTGAGTTCTTACCTTGGTGTATCCATCAGTGGCATATGGATNCGTTTGGCTTTGTGGCAGCTGCATCGATCGATGCTGAGATTGCATCGGTTGATGCATAGTCTTGATCTCGTCTCCCAGCTTCGTTGATCAGCCTTCATACTTTGATTATGCTCCAAATCATCCTCTTTTAGCTCCTTTATGTTCCATCCGTGCAAATGAGTACCTAAACCTATAAAGACTTTTAAACAACCTAGAAAACAAATCAAAAGACTCAAAAACACACTTATACCATGGTTAAAAACCACAAAAACCATGATATATCAACTCCCCCAGACTTAGCCTTTGCTTGCCCTCAAGCAAAACAGAAACTTAGGCATGTGAAAGAGGTTTGAAAACATGGAATTCACTCAACTGCAGGTAACTGTTTTTCGCACTCTTCATCGCCTTGACCTTCAGAACTTACTTCATATATTTTGTCAATTGAAAAGCATCAACATTCCTTACTAAATCCCACAATCCTCTGGAATCTCTAGTCTCACCATTGTCATCTCATTAAATAAATTAAAGCAAGTACAGGTGAGTTCTTACCTTGGTGTATCCATCAGTGGCATATGGATTTTCTTCAGGCCAAGACATTCTTCATACATCTCCTTTCCTCTCCCTTTTCTCACTTCCATTTTTTCTCTTTTTTTTATATCAAATGTGTAAGCGAATACCGGGGTCATTGGTAATTTACCTACCCCTTGCTTCCAAGCTTTGTGTGATCATTTGACTCAAGAGTAGAATAATGAGGTCACAAGTAATTTACCTACCTCTCTAAACTGATCAAAATCATCTCATCTTTTAGTCTCTTTTTTTTTTAAAGTACTGAAGGGAAGAGAGAGGGGAAACATACTTTGAAAAATTGCACTGTCTTGTATGACCCGAAGAAGAAGTCTAGTGTACTGATTACCAACCCCAAAGTAAGAGATTAAGTACGGTTAAAATCCTGACAAAAGTTGAGACAACATTAGTTTAACCAGATATCTTTTGAATAAGGGCTTTCAGGATTGTTGATACAGCTCATAGCTTTTCCAAACTTCAGTTCTGAGATCAAGCTTAATCAAGATTCATAAGAGTGTTAGCCAAAGAACAGAAACCATTAGTTAGAGATCCTAATTCCAAAAAGAAAAATTTGAAAAATTTGACTCAAAAATATGGTTTTGACTGACACAACTGAAACTAAGAAAGAAAAAGTAGTTAGTTAGTAACTAGCCTCCCCCAGACTTAAACAACACTTTCCTCAGTGTTATCAAGCCTAAGATTGACTAAGAAAGAAAAATCAAATTGAAAAAGTAGTAAACAAATGAGCCAGATTCGTGTTACCAACTGTCAGCCTCTGTGTCGACCGATGCAAATGTTGCATCGATTGATACAGAGCCAAATCGTGCGAGAGTCCGACGTATCATGTTAGTTGCATGTTAGTTGTGTTTCTCTCATGGATGTCAGCTCTGTCAAGAATCACTCAAACACAACATTAAATGCAACATGATAGATAATGGTTAATAATGCAATACAAGTTCAATCTGAAACAAATGACAAACTGACTCAAGGAAAAATAAAATGACTCAAAGTGAAAGAGAAAAAAGATAAAAGAAACCGTAAACAGTAGTAGGATCAACCCTTAGAACCAGCATCACCATCAGCAGCGTCAGCATCACTACCACTAGCTCCAGCAAGGGGAGGGGAACGAGAACGGGATCTGCGCCTAGTGGGACGTAAGCAAGCAAATCGAGAAATCGCGTTCTAGAAGGTATGCATGGTGGATGTCTGGTACTCCTGGTAATCTCCCTGACTCATAGTACGAGAAGGCTGTGGTGGCTCAAGAAAAGCAGGAAACTCAAACGCTGCAGTGCCAGATGAAGAACCAATCTCAAAACCCCCAGCAGGGTGATCATCAGCACTAGCAGCACTCTGATGACGAGAAGGTGATGGTATAACAAAATCAGAGGCAGGAGGAAGAAAGTGCAACTGCTCTGCATCCTCTCCAATAGTGGCGAGGTCTGGTCGCGGCAATCTGATCAGATGAGTACCAGTAGAATCCCAGAAACGCCATAGCCTTCTTCATCCAAGTAGAGTTCCTCGTATGCTCCTCATCAATAACGCTCCTCTCAGTACAAATGGAGACATAATTTGTAGCAATATGCAATCTCTGAAAGATAGGAGTAAGCAGACTCCCAACATGCTCTTACTTCCCATGCCCAAAAGCCTTGACCTTCAGAGAGATCAAGTGGTCGGCAAACACTGCACCAGGATCAACCCATCTATCATCCTCAGTAATCAAATCATAAATCCCATATGCCATCATGTGCAACTCACTCACTCACATCTTCCCAGGTTCCATCTTACACAAAATAGTGTTAGCTATGGCTCTAAAAATGTACCTGATCACTGGATGTCTCACATCAGTCATAGTGGAACCTCGAGAATTATAGTCACCAGTACCGAAATAAGACCAAAGATGCGAAACATCTACAAACTCTCCTGGAAGTGAAACTCCCTCTGGCTCTCTGCTAAAACCGTAAATGTCACAAAGTTCACGTAAAGAAATCTCATACCGAACTCCTCTAATGAAGAAAGACAGCCTTCCTTCACTAGCTTTTGGGACCTGCTCGTTCAGGTACAGAAGACGGACTGAAGCCATGAATTGCCGGACCAGCTCCGGATATAAGTCATAGTGGCGAGCGCACATGGTCCCAAGTCCAATCTTCTCCAAAAGTCTCAGTACCTCATCATGAATCCCAAGCCTCTGCATAGTAACAGGATCAACGAACAGAGATTGCAGAATCTCAACCTTAAGCCAAGCGTTGTAAAACATAGCCTCATACTCTCCCCAAGCATCAAGTAGCGGTCTGTTGATGTATTCAAGCTTCTTAACCTCTTCAACTGGACGTCCTGGCCAAACATGCTGTGGTGGAATCCTTTGTCCTTCTCTTCTTGGCCATGGCTCTTTACATGTTGCTTGAAGTGGTGCATCAGGAGCTGTAAGTGGTCGGATTGGGCTCAGTAGAACCGCCGGCGGTGGAAGATCGGTCCTGCGGGTCTGAGCGGCGGCAGAATTAGAAGGGCGAGCTCTCTTCTTTCTTGGGCCAGTCGACATTGCTCCGAATCGCAAAGTGGATGTAGGGATTGAGTAGAGGAGCTAAAACCGAGCAGATATAGCCTTAAATCGTCGGATTTGGCGAAGAAATGAGGGAGATATGCTTGATTTAGTGTGTGTTCGTCTTGTTTCGTGTTTTGACAAAGGTAGGCGAAGAAGACAAAGTCGGGGGATTAAAATCGCGAGTTTAGGTTATGTTGCATCGATCGATGTAGAGGTTGCATCGGTCGATGCAAGTGATGGGTCGATGCAACTGGGCTTTGGTCCGGCCCAACAAAACTCAATTCTTTAAACTAAAACCCATCAGCCCGTTTAAACCTCCGATCCAATAACATCATCGAGCTCTGCATCGACCGATGCACCAGATGTGTCGATCGATGCAGTGCCACTTCTGTTGATTCTTTTACAATTTCTGCATCACTTAAACTCAAAACTAAAAATTAATATGTTAGTAAATCCTAAAAACAAAAACAAAAATAAAAATAATTAAATCCTACCAGTGGGTTGCCTCCCACTCAGCGCTTGTTTTAAGTCATTAGCTTAACTTGGCAGCGGATTAGGCAGAAGGTGCATCATTCAAACGCACAATGTGTCCGTCTGGGATCCTGGCTTCAGTCCAATAGTGCTTCACCCTCTGTCCATTGACAGTAAACTTCTCTCCCTTGGAGTTAAGCAGCACAATAGCTCCATAGGGGCGGACTTCTTGGATAGTGAATGGTCCGGACCAGCGAAAATGAAGCTTTCCAGGAAACAACTTCAAGCGAGAGTTGTACAGAATTAACTAATCATTAGGTTCAAAATTTCTGGAGATGATCTTCTTATCATGATAAGCCTTGGTTCTGAGTTCCCAAATGCATGATGTCTAAATTCATCCAACTCATTCAGCTGTATCAACCTTCTCTCTAAAGCTGTCTTGGCATAAAAATTCAGCAATTTAACAGTCCAGGCTGCCTTGTGCTCTAACTCCACTGGAAGATGACATGCTTTCCCATAAAGCAGATGAAAAGGAGTAGTGCCAAGTGGTGTCTTATATGTAGTTCTGTAGGCCCAAAGTGCATCATCAAGCTTCATCGCCCAATCCTTCCTTGTAACACCCACAGTTTTCTCCAGAATCTCCTTAATCTGCCTGTTGGAAACCTCAACTTGTCCACTAGTCTGAGGATGATATGGACTAGCTACTCTATGTTGAACTCCATACTTCTTTAACAACTTATCAAACACTTAATTGATAAAGTGCTTACCTCCATCACTGATGACAATCCGAGGCACTCCAAACCGTGGAAAGATAATGGTCTTAAACAGCTTAAGAACCACAACAGAATTATTCTTGGGACTTGCAATAGCTTCTACCCACTTGGAGACATAGTCAACAACTACAAGGATGTACTTGTTCTTGTAAGAAGAAAGGAATGGTCCCATAAAATCAATGCCCCAACAATCAAAAAATTCAACCTCAATGATGAAATTTTGTGGCATCTCATGTCTCTTACTAATTTGTCCTCTTCTCTGACAAGCATCACATCGAGATACAAACTCATGAGCATCCTTAAACATTGTTGGCCACCAAAACCCTGCTTGAAGAACCTTGGACACTGTCTTGAAGGTAGCAAAGTGTCCAGCATAATCTGATCCATGGCAATGAAATAACACATCAGGAACTTCAGTCTCAGCTAGACATCTCCATCTAAACAATACTTATACAAGTATAGCTCATCCCAATAGTATCTTCTAAGCTCTCTCAAGAACTTCTTCTTAGCATATCCTGTAAATTTGTCTGGTTCCACCTCTCCAGCAAGGTAATTCGCGATATCAGCATACCACGGTTGATCAGTAGAAGTTACAGCAGCCACGTTCTCATCAAACTCGTAACCCGATGATTCCTGAACCAAGCATGGATCGATGCTTAATGATTCATCGGTCGATGCAGTCGCCAAATCTTGTTCGTATCGAGATGCAGCATCGATCGATGCACCAGCTGTGTCGATCGATGCATTGCCAATAGTCTGCAAAACTTCACGAGACAAAGTAGCTTGAGAACCAACATCAACAAAATAGACATTCTCCTGTGGCAGTGAATCATAAATTGGAACATCATCTTCTATCTTAATTCTGGATAAATGATCAGCTACTCCATTCTCAATCCCTTTCTTGTCCTTAACCTCAATGTCAAACTCTTGAAGAAGAAGAATCCATCTTAGTAACCTTGGCTTGGCATCCTTTTTCTGCATCAAGTATGTGAGTGTAGCATGATCTGTATGAACTATTTACCTTTGATCCAACCAAGTAAGAACGAAATTTCTCAAAAGCAAACACTACTGCTAGCAGCTCATTCTCTGTTGTTGCATAATTCCTTTGAGCATCATCAAGTGTTCTACTAGCATAGTAAATAACATGAAGTTTCTTATCCTTCCTCTGTCCTAGCACTGCTCCCACTGCAAAATCACTGGCATCACACATTACCTCAAAAGGTAAATCCCAATCTGGTGGTTGAACAATTAGAGCACTCACAAGCTCTTGCTTAATCCGTTCAAAAGCTAAACGGCATTCATCAGTAAACTCAAACTTGACATCCTTGCATAATAGAGCTGAAAGTGGTCTAGCTATCTTACTGAAATCCTTGATGAAGCGTCTGTCAAAACCAGCATGTCCAAGAAAACTCCTTACCAACTTCACACTATCTGGGGGTTGAAGAATTGTCATCACTTCTATCTTATNCCTTAACCTCAATGTCAAACTCTTGAAGAAGAAGAATCCATCTTAGTAACCTTGGCTTGGCATCCTTTTTCTGCATCAAGTATGTGAGTGTAGCATGATCTGTATGAACTATTTACCTTTGATCCAACCAAGTAAGAACGAAATTTCTCAAAAGCAAACACTACTGCTAGCAGCTCCTTCTCTGTTGTTGCATAATTCCTTTGAGCATCATCAAGTGTTCTACTAGCATAGTAAATAACATGAAGTTTCTTATCCTTCCTCTGTCCTAGCACTGCTCCCACTGCAAAATCACTGGCATCACACATTACCTCAAAAGGTAAATCCCAATCTGGTGGTTGAACAATTGGAGCACTCACAAGCTCTTGCTTAATCCGTTCAAAAGCTAAACGGCATTCATCAGTGAACTCAAACTTGACATCTTTGCATAGAAGAGCTGAAAGTGGTCTGGCTATCTTACTGAAATCCTTGATGAAGCGTCTGTAGAAACCAGCATGTCCAAGAAAACTCCTTACCAACTTCACACTATCTGGGGGTTGAAGACTTGTCATCACTTCTATCTTAGCGCGGTCAACTTCAATACCAGCCTCTGAAACCCTGTGACCAAGCACTATACCATCTCTAACCATAAAATGGCATTTCTCCCAATTAAGAACTAAGTGCTTCTCCTCACATCTAGCTAGCACTTTGCAGAGATTATCCAAACAGCTCTTGAATGAAGACCCATAAACAGATAAATCATCCATGAAAACCTCCATGTAATCTTCAATCATGTATGTGAAGATGGACATCATACATCTCTGAAATGTTGCAGGAGCATTACAGAGACCAAAAGGCATTCTGTGATATGCAAAAGTACCATATGGACAAGTGAAGGGTGTCTTCTCCTGGTCATCGGGATAAATCGGAATCTGGAAAAGCCCGGAGTAACCATCCAAAAAGCTGTAGTATGGATGGTTAGCTAACCTCTCAAGCATCTGATCAATTAAGGGTAGCGGGAAGTAAGCTTTCCTTGTTGCAGCATTCAACTTTCTGTAATCAATGCACATCCGGTGTCCGGTGATTGTCCGCGTCGGAATTAGCTCATTCTTGTCATTCTTCACCACTGTAACTCCACCCTTCTTAGGAACAACATGAACTGGACTAACCCATTTGCTGTCAGAAATTGGGTAGATAATCCCGGCATTCAGCAATTTCATGATCTCCTTCTTGACAACATCTTGCAGATTTGGATTTAGCCTCCTCTGATGCTCAATAGCNCTCAAACTTGACATCCTTGCATAATAGAGCTGAAAGTGGTCTAGCTATCTTACTGAAATCCTTGATGAAGCGTCTGTCAAAACCAGCATGTCCAAGAAAACTCCTTACCAACTTCACACTATCTGGGGGTTGAAGAATTGTCATCACTTCTATCTTATCGCGGTCCACTTCAATACCAGCCTCTGAAACCCTGTGACCAAGCACTATACCATCTCTCACCATAAAATGGCATTTCTCCCAATTAAGAACTAAGTGCTTCTCCTCACATCTAGCTAGCACTTTGCAGAGATTATCCAAACAGCTCTTGAATGAAGACCCATAAACAGATAAATCATCCATGAAAACCTCCATGTAATCTTCAATCATGTATGTGAAGATGGACATCATACATCTCTGAAATGTTGCAGGAGCATTACAGAGACCAAAAGGCATTCTGTGATATGCAAAAGTACCATATGGACAAGTGAAGGTTGTCTTCTCCTGGTCATCGGGATAAATCGGAATCTGGAAAAACCCGGAGTAACCATCCAAAAAGCAGTAGTATGGATGGTTAGCTAACCTCTCAAGCATCTGATCAATTAAGGGTAGCGGGAAGTAAGCTTTCCTTGTTGCAGCATTCAACTTTCTGTAATCAATGCACATCCGGTGTCCGGTGATTGTCCGCGTCGGAATTAGCTCATTCTTGTCATTCTTCACCACTGTAACTCCACCCTTCTTAGGAACAACATGAACTGGACTAACCCATTTGCTGTCAGAAATTGGGTAGATAATCCCGGCATTCAGCAATTTCATGATCTCCTTCTTGACAACATCTTGCAGATTTGGATTTAGCCTCCTCTGATGCTCAATAGCTGTCTTAGCTCCTTCCTCAAGATGAATCCTATGCATGCACAAGTCCGGAGAAATCCCTGCAATATCATCAAGAGAATAGCCAAGAGCCTTGCGAAATTTGCGCAGCTTGCTTAGCAATAAAGTGAGCTATGCATTGTTTAAGGAAGCATTAACAATAACAGGATAGGAAGAATTCTCACCTAGAAATGCATACCTTAACCCTGCAGGAAGTGGCTTGAGATCCAGCTTTGGAGCTTTTTCAAGGCTCCAATCTGACAGTTTCTCAGCTTGTGAAGAAGTACTAACCAATTCCTCTTGTGCAACCAACTTCTTCACTTGTTCATTAGCATCTAGTAGCTTGACATACCCAGCAACAATGTCATCTAAATGCTTAGCTTCTTCAGTAGAAGCAACCAATGCTCTCTCAAGAGGATCTTCAGGATGCAGCTCCTTGAAAATCTCTTCAGCAAGATTAGACAATGTATCCACATAAAAAGTTTGACCATCTATTGTTGGCCTCTTAACCAGCTTATCCATGTCAAAACGCATCTGCAAGTCTCCAACATTAAGGCCAATCTGTCCTCTCTTGACATCAATAATAGCACCAGCAGTGGCTAAGAATGATCTTCCTAAGATTAGAGGATCCTTAGGCTCTTCTTCATACTTCAAGACCACAAAATCAGTAGGTATCAAACAATCACTAATCTTAATTGGAACATGCATCTTCAAGGATATCATCAGGAATGCGGAATGAACGGTCAGCAAGTATAAGAGTAATTNACTTTTGGCCCTGATTACCATACACAAAGTTGACATCTTCTTCTACATTTTGCTGCTCTGGTTCAAAAACCTCAACATCTTCAGCAAAATGGACTGACTTGTTTCCAACAAGAAGGTTATGCACTGTATCTNGGAACCAAGATCACACAAAGATCTAGCAAACCTCTCATTGAAGATTGTATAATCAAGAACAAAACTACTTGGATCAGGAAGTTTTTCTGGGATCTTGTTCTGAATGATGGCACTGACTTGGGCTGGAATCATCATCACTCCTTTCTCAGCATTCAAATCCTTGGTTACCATTCTCTTGACATATCTCCTAATCATTGGAGAAGTCTTAACTGCATCAACCAATGGCAACTCAATAACAAGCTTATCCATCATAGCTTTGCACTTAGCATCATCAATCTCTTGCTTAGACTTCCTTGGGTTCTTGGGAAAAGGAACCTTAGGCTTGTACACTTTCTCAGCAACTAGAATTGGAGCTTTCGTAACCTCCTTCTTGGTCTCGACGTTGCATCGGTCGATGCTTGTGTTGCATCGGTCGATGCTTGTGTTGCATCGTCGATTCTATCTTGCAAAGTCAACTCGTCTATGATCACTGAAGGTTGCGTCGATCGATGCTGTGCAGCTGCATTGGTCGATGCTGGTTCCGGATCGTCAAACTCATCATCCTCATCGATCAATTCCTGCAACTCTTTGGCTGCCTGCTTCTTCTCAGCTTCAGACTGTAACTGCTTAGCACTCCTTAAGGTCACAGCATTACAGGAGTGCTTAGGGTTGGATTCAGTTCTTGTTGGTAAGTATCCTTCTTTCCTCTTCACAGCTCCAGCAGTTTGTACAACTTGGCTCTCCAGCTTCTTAACTTGAACATTCAATGAGTCAAACTTGCCAGTAAGCTCAGTGTAGACATTGTCAATCTTCCCATTGAATGTCATTGTCATCTGCTCTTGTCCCTGAAGAATCTGCTCAAGCATTGCTTCCATCCTACTCTCAGTTGTCTTAGGAGGAGGAGATTGGTAAGAGGAGTTGCCATAGGTCCTGGTGTAACCACTGCTCTGCTGCTTCTGATAGTCTTGCTTAGGAATGTAGCCTATAGAATTAGACTGATAGTTGTTGTGCTGGTTGTTTCCGCTGAAAGACCTGTTGTCTTGCTGATTTCCAAACTTTTGGCCCTGATTACCATACACAAAGTTGACATCTTCTTCTACATTTTGCTGCTCTGGTTCAAAAACCTCAACATCTTCAGCAAAATGGACTGACTTGTTTCCAACAAGAAGGTTATGCACTGTATCTAGCTTGGCATTCACTGTAGCAAACTGATTTGAATCATACCCTTCATGTGCTCTTTTCCTCTCTAAGTCTGCATTCTTGGTACTGTTGCTTGATGCTAGCCTTTCTATCAACTTTTTAGCATCATCTGGGTACCTTGTCTTGAAGTTCCCATCACTAGCAGCATCCAAAGCCATCTGATACCTCCAATCAATACCACTGAAGAAGATACTGATCAATTGCACCTCTGAAAACCCATGATGCGGACAGTCTCTCTGGTATGCCTTGAACCTTACCCAAGCAGCTTTGTAAGATACAGCAGGTCATTGTCTAAAGGTGGAGAGCTTGANTGGTAAGAGGAGTTGCCATAGGTCCTGGTGTAACCACTGCTCTGCTGCTTCTGATAGTCTTGCTTAGGAATGTAGCCTATAGAATTAGACTGATAGTTGTTGTGCTGGTTGTTTCCGCTGAAAGACCTGTTGTCTTGCTGATTTCCAAACTTTTGGCCCTGATTACCATACACAAAGTTGACATCTTCTTCTACATTTTGCTGCTCTGGTTCAAAAACCTCAACATCTTCAGCAAAATGGACTGACTTGTTTCCAACAAGAAGGTTATGCACTGTATCTAGCTTGGCATTCACTGTAGCAAACTGATTTGAATCATACCCTTCATGTGCTCTTTTCCTCTCTAAGTCTGCATTCTTGGTACTGTTGCTTGATGCTAGCCTTTCTATCAACTTTTTAGCATCATCTGGGTACCTTGTCTTGAAGTTCCCATCACTAGCAGCATCCAAAGCCATCTGATACCTCCAATCAATACCACTGAAGAAGATACTGATCAATTGCACCTCTGAAAACCCATGATGCGGACAGTCTCTCTGGTATGCCTTGAACCTTACCCAAGCAGCTTTGTAAGATACAGCAGGTCATTGTCTAAAGGTGGAGAGCTTGATCATCAGACATGGCATCATCATAGAAGTAGTTCAAGAATGCCACCTTGATGTCATGCCAGGTTGTCAGGGATCCTGGCTTGAGTTGCCTTAGCCAATGAGAAGCTTCCCCAAGAAGAGAGTAGGGGTAGAGCTTACAGTAGAGATAGTCCTCAGTAACCCCATTAGCCTTGATGCTTGTAACTATGTCCTCAAAGTGCTCTATGTGATCTAGAGGACTCTCATGTGGCAAGTTCTGGAATGGTCTTTGTCCAACAAGAGCAAAGTATGTAGGCTTCAGCTCAAAGTCATTCCTGGGGAATGGAGGAGCGAAAATTGCGGAGCGGTTCTCATAGAACNAAGAACACAAATCATGAATAAAATAGATAGCATTAAGAGATTAAAAGAAGAAGAAAAGGAGTTCTGAAGCTTCTCTGAAGGAGNGTCTAGGCTGAAGGTTCTGCTGGTTGTTACCATCCAAATTGGCTCCATTTGCACCAGGTCCGGCATTGCGTCGATCGACGCCAGCATTGCGTCGATCGATGCCTTCTTGGTTGCGTCGATCGATGCCGACATTGCGTCGATCGATGCCATCTGCATTCTCATCAACGACGACAAGTTCTTCCAGAATAACTTGTCTTTCAGCATCAAGTTTTTGGCCTAGTTCGTTACGCACATGACCCTCTTGATCCCTCAAAACTCCAGCCGCATCTAGTCTCAGTATGATTGGGTTGACCATCTTTGCTGATTTGGCTGCTTTCGTGTTATCACGCTCTAGTTGTCCTAACTCTTGGTTTGTAAGCTTAACAACTGGACCAGTAGGATTTTTCCTGGTGCTAGGCTTAGGCATGTACCTGAAACACACAAGAGAAAAGAAACAAAAGCGTGTGAGTAAAACAGAAAAAGAAAAAATTAGACAAAATCAAAGATTTTAATCTAATAGTGAATCAAAAGAGTCCCCGGCAACGGTGCCAAAATTTGATATGCTCAAATTGTAATACCCTAATGGTACTAACAGCCTTGTAGTTGTAATACTCTAGAGGTCGAATCCACATAGACTCTAGTTCACACAATAGATTTATTATTCTTTTAATTATGCTAAATCAAAATATTAAATTAAAGACAATGCAAAACAGAATTTAAAAGTATTGTAAATTCAAAGGATCAAAGAGCTAAGCCTAGGGAAATTCTCCGGAATTTATGGGATATTAAATCAATCAAATAATTAGGATTCAAGTAATTAAAAATCAGATCTAGAACTCTAAACACACTTGTAAAATAAATCAGTTCTCACTGCAAATATTATCAAATTTAAAACCAGAAAATCCAAATCTCTTTGCAAAATTCAAGGTTAAAAATCAGCTTTAGAAACAAGTTTAGATAAGTTCACAAAATTATTAAATCAAATCTCTTTGCAAGAAATAATTTTGTTCATCAAAAGGGTTTATCAGAAAAATCAATTATATTCTCATATCAATTAATAATCCTAAAATCTAAATCCAGATGACTAATCAAAGATCTAGCATTAAAAACAACCTATGGTGAAGAACAAGAAAGATAATGAATCCTAAATTAACAGATCTAATAATCCATGAAATCCCTAATGAGAAACCCTAAACCTAAAAGCAGATCTACTCAGACATAATTGTAAGAACACAAATCATGAATAAAATAGATAGCATTAAGAGATTAAAAGAAGAAGAAAAGGAGTTCTGAAGCTTCTCTGAAGGAGTCTTGATTCTTCTCTCCGAAAGCTCTCTAAAAATCTCTCAGGGTTTTGCTCTCAAAAGTTGCAGGGAAAAATAAAGCTTAGGTCTAAAACAATGACCATAAAAATCCTATAAATACTCTAAAACACGTCTTGGGCCTTAATTGCAAATAAGGAAAACTTGGGCAAATTTTGTAAATCTTCTAAAGCTTGTGGAGACAACTTCCGTTTGGCTTTGTGGCAGTTGCATCGATCGATGCTGAGATTGCATCGGTCGATGCATAGTCTTGATCTCGTCTCCCAGCTTCGTTGATCAGCCTTCATGCTTTGATTATGCTCCAAAACATCTTCTTTTAGCTCCTTTATGTTCCGTCCGTGCANTAGATAAGTTCACAAAATTATTAAATCAAATCTCTTTGCAAGAAATAATTTTGTTCATCAAAAGGGTTTATCAGAAAAATCAATTATATTCTCATATCAATTAATAATCCTAAAATCTAAATCCAGATGACTAATCAAAGATCTAGCATTAAAAACAACCTATGGTGAAGAACAAGAAAGATAATGAATCCTAAATTAACAGATCTAATAATCCATGAAATCCCTAATGAGAAACCCTAAACCTAAAAGCAGATCTACTCAGACATAATTGTAAGAACACAAATCATGAATAAAATAGATAGCATTAAGAGATTAAAAGAAGAAGAAAAGGAGTTCTGAAGCTTCTCTGAAGGAGTCTTGATTCTTCTCTCCGAAAGCTCTCTAAAAATCTCTCAGGGTTTTGCTCTCAAAAGTTGCAGGGAAAAATAAAGCTTAGGTCTAAAACAATGACCATAAAAATCCTATAAATACTCTAAAACACGTCTTGGGCCTTAATTGCAAATAAGGAAAACTTGGGCAAATTTTGTAAATCTTCTAAAGCTTGTGGAGACAACTTCCGTTTGGCTTTGTGGCAGTTGCATCGATCGATGCTGAGATTGCATCGGTCGATGCATAGTCTTGATCTCGTCTCCCAGCTTCGTTGATCAGCCTTCATGCTTTGATTATGCTCCAAAACATCTTCTTTTAGCTCCTTTATGTTCCGTCCGTGCAAATGAGTACCTAAACCTATAAAGACTCAAAAACAACCTAGAAAACAAATCAAAAGACTCAAAAACACACTTATACCATGGTTAAAAACCACAAAAACCATGATATATCAAAGATCCTACAACGATCCCAGCTACAGATCTCTACAGGAACAACCTCAAATCACCCAAAATCCTCAAGAACACTCGAGAACCTTTTCTCTCTTTTGTTTTCTCTCAAAAAATGGCCAAACACGCCGAAAGAGACAAAACTCGAGTTTAAGGGTTTTTCCTAACCCAAAACGCAGTGTTTAACTTAAAACTCGACCGAGAAAACCAAACTTGCATCGACCGATGCACCTATTGCATCGACCGATGCACCGCTAAACCGGGAATTTGGTTCGCGGATGTTACAATTCTCCCCCACCAACATAGATTCATCCTCGAATCTCGAACAACCATCAGCCAAGGACTCCCATGCAATCGTCTTCACAGCCCGCACTCCTCTGACCGATCTATGAAGGTCACCTCTAGGCGATAGACTCACGTTCCAGACATTATTTACTCTCGACTTTTGGACTTTCCTTTACTCATAGGCCTAAACTTTGAGTTTTTATTAGCTCCTCATCGGACCTAAACCCGCATGCCATAATATATAAGGAAAATCAAATACTCGTCTTTTGGGTTGCCACCCTACAGCGCGCCCCCGGATCGTCATCTGAAGTCGATATACCAACCATACTCCCATGCCACAAAGTCTCAAAATATGGCAGTACTAGGAGAACCTAAGTCCCCCAAGAGTCGCGACCAAACAATTCTGAACATGTCTGAGTCCTATCCCTATCCAGGTTCCCCTCCTGTGGCTTGCCTAAGACAACACAATGTCCTACCAACCACATATCCCCTCACTGGGATACCTCATGATCACACAAGGATCATATACATGCCGCAAGGGCCGCCACAAAGGCCAAACAAATGTCATAAACAGGACCGCCACCAAGGCCAAACAAATGTCCTAAACAGGACCGCCACCAAGGCCAAACAAATATCATCAACAGGACCGCCACCAAGGCCACTCGTCCCGAAGGACCGTCACAAAGACCACTTGTCCCGAAGGACCGTCACAAAGACCATCTGTCCCGAAGANTCGACCGATGCACCTATTGCATCGACCGATGCACCCCTAAACCGGGAATATGGTTCGCGGATGTTACAATATATTTAATATATTAGNCCATCTGTCCCGAAGGACCGTCACAAAGACCATCTGTCCCGACGGACCGCCTAAACAGGCACTCTGGCTAAACAGTCCGCCACAAACGCCACACAATTAGCTAAACAGCCCGCGACAAAGGCCACACAATGGCTAAACAGCCCGCCACAAAGGCCACACACGGCTAAACAGCCCGCCCCAAAGGCCACACAATGTCTCTAATGACTCAAATCTAGAAACCTAGCAATGCCAGAGAACAACCAATCCAGTCCCTAGAACATCCTCCTCTTCATTGCCTTGATTCCACGTTCACACTTTGCCTTTACCTGCACCACAAACACAAATTGCAATGCATGAGTATTTTATAAACACTCAGTAAGGCAATCCTCCCATCTACTGGGCTATACACACAAGCAATAGAGACATCTCTAACCATCAACCAACAATCAACAATCAACAATAACATACCAGGACTCTGCATTGACCGACACCAACATGCATCGACCGACACAGATGGGGATGCATCAACCAACACAAGGTTTCATCGACCGATGCTAGATGCACTTGCATCGATCGACACTCGCACTGCATCAAATGACGCATGCTCGACATTACACAAAAACCCAAGGTTTTACACGCCGTCCTCGCACTTGCATCGACCGACGCACAAAGTGCATCGACCGATGCAATGCCGAGCATCGTGTTTCCCCGAAGCTTCTCGTCGGATCTTCGTTCCTACAACCACAAAACTCGATCCCAAGCCACAAGAAAGCTTCCTAATGTCCCAAATAACAATCTAACAAGCCTAACAACACATAACAAGCAAATCAGAGAGATCTCTAGCTTAGATAAGCCATGGTCATGCACTTACCTTTGCCAAGAAGATTCTGAACCTTAAACAAGCAAAACAACGCTCCTAGGAAGCTCCTACAACGACCCCAACTACAGATCTCTACAGGAATAGCCTCAAATCACCCAAAAGCCTCAAGAACACTCAAAAGCCTTTTCTCTCTTTTGTTTTCTCTCAAAAAACGGCCAAACACGCCGAAAGAGACAAAACTCAAGTTTAAGGGTTTTCCCTAACCCAAAGCGCAGCGTTTAACTTAAAATTCGACCGAGAAAACCGAACCTGCATCGACCGATGCNCGACCGATGCTAGATGCACTTGCATCGATCGACACTCGCACTGCATCAAATGACGCATGCTCGACATTACACAAAAACCCAAGGTTTTACACGCCGTCCTCGCACTTGCATCGACCGACGCACAAAGTGCATCGACCGATGCAATGCCGAGCATCGTGTTTCCCCGAAGCTTCTCGTCGGATCTTCGTTCCTACAACCACAAAACTCGATCCCAAGCCACAAGAAAGCTTCCTAATGTCCCAAATAACAATCTAACAAGCCTAACAACACATAACAAGCAAATCAGAGAGATCTCTAGCTTAGATAAGCCATGGTCATGCACTTACCTTTGCCAAGAAGATTCTGAACCTTAAACAAGCAAAACAACGCTCCTAGGAAGCTCCTACAACGA
>NC_025696.1:24279627-24280742 GCF_000633955.1 Camelina sativa
CGTTTCTCTCTCTTTTCTCTCTTTCTTTCACTAAGCGGCGACCAAATAACTTCCCAAAAACCCTTAAACTCGTCCTTAGACGCTTATAACACGATTTAGGGATTTAATTGAACCAAACCAAACCAATTCGGCAATTAATCAAACCGGCCAAACTCAGAAATTAGTTGTGTCGATCGATGCCACTAGGGTGTCGATCGACACTCCTTTCAAAATCACAAAATCCGGTTCACGGATGATACAATTCTCCCCCACCAATTTGGATTCGTCCCTGAATCCCGCAATACCGTCCAACTGCCAAGGACCTCCGTGCCACCGTCAGCACGGCCCGCACGTCCCCAGACCGGACTAAACACCATCAGCCAAGGTTTCCCGTGCCACTGTCGCAACAGCCCGCACACCTCCGACTGACCCTCGAGGTCTCCCTCTAGCCAATATACTCGCATCATAAACACTATTTGCTCACAACTCAGTGCTTCCCCCGTCCGTGGTCGCAACCAACGAATCATGCCGGCTCGCTATCAGGCCAACTGCCTTAAGCTACAGCATCCAGGAAGTCACTCACACAGACTCCCCCCGCTCTCGGGTCGCAACCCTCGAGACATACCGGCTCACTGCCGAGCCTCGACTCACAGCTACGGTATCCAGGAAGCCTCACATATCCCGCTCTTGGGTCGTCACCCTCAAGCGCGCTCTCGGATCGTCATCCGAAGCAACATACCACTCCCACTCTCTGGCCACAAAGTCCATCGAGGTATCGGTATCACGTGAGTTGGGCCCGCACGGCGTTGAGCAAAACAAACACTGATGCCAACGAGTATCTTCCGGCTAGATCTACCTCAACATTTCCACAAAACTTTCCCTTTTTAGAAACTTTCTATTTATGGAAACCTTCCTTTTGTGGAAACTTTCTATTTATGGAACTTTCCAAAAATAGAAACCCGAGCTATTTCTCTTTTCCCATGACAACAACAGTCAAACATAAAGAAAAATACTCATCTTATTAATCTCAAAAATGTCATAATCGTTACAATCTCAACGAAATTACATCAGAAAAAGCAAAAATACAACAACCAGAGCCATCAACCCGCATCCCGAGCACCACCTCATCTTGATAC
>NC_025696.1:24280941-24281228 GCF_000633955.1 Camelina sativa
CGCTTGAGGTCACGGTACATCTTGGTCGCTCCTGGATGAATAGAGAACTTGCTCGAATGAGCCTCTCTCAGTATCTCCTGCCTCAAATCCTCACCCTTGGGCACACAGATCCGACCATGCACAAGGATAGTACCATTAGCAGAAACCTGATACTCTGCACCCGCAGCCTTAGAGACATTCACCAGCCCCTCATCGCTCTCCTGAGCTAACCTCACTATGCTCAACAAATCTGCTCTATCAACTGCCTCCAAACCCAAAGGTTCCTGTGAGATAGCACACAAACTCAA
>NC_025696.1:24283830-24286754 GCF_000633955.1 Camelina sativa
GTCTGAGGATGATAGGCTGTACTCATATGCACCTTCGTGCCCATCTCCGCCAAAAATGCCTTCCAGAACACCAAGGTGAACTTGGAATCTCTATCAGACACAATACTAGCAGGCACACCGTGCAATCTAACTATCACCCTCACGTACTTCTTGGCCAAAACCGCTGCTCCATCAGTTTTCTTGATGGCCAGAAAATGCGCAGACTTAGTCAAACGGTCCACAATGACCCAAAATAGCATCAAACGTCCTCAACACAGGCAAACCTACCACGAAGTCCATCGTGATCAAATCCCACTTCCACTCCGGAATGGGTAAACTCTGTAATAAACCACCAGGAACCTGATGTTCCGCCTTCACCAGCTGGCAAGTATCACACTTTGCCACCCAGTCAGCTACGTCCTTCTTCATCCCGACCCAGTGATAATACCGCTTGAGGTCACGGTACATCTTGGTCGCTCCTGGATGAATAGAGAACTTGCTCGAATGAGCCTCTCTCAGTATCTCCTGCCTCAAATCCTCACCCTTGGGCACACAGATCCGACCATGCACAAGGATAGTACCATTAGCAGAAACCTGATACTCTGCACCCGCAGCCTTAGAGGCATTCACCAGCCCCTCATCACTCTCCTGAGCTAACCTCACTCTGCTCAACAAATCTGCTCTATCAACTGCCTCCAAACCCAAAGGTTCTTGTGAGATAGCACACAAACTCAATGCACTAATCTCACCTACCAACACCTCCATATCCTGCTCCTGAGCCGAAGCCACCCGCTTCCGACTCAAGGCATCTGCAACCAGATTAGCTTTACCAGGATGGTAAGCTATGTCCAAATCATAATCCGCTACTAACTCCATCCAACGCCTCTGCCTCAAATTCAGCTCAGGCTGAGTAAAAATGTACTTCAGACTCTTGTGATCTGTAAATACCTGTACCTTCCCACCATACAGATAGGATCTCCAAATCTTAAGAGCAAAGATCACTGCTGCCATCTCCAAATCATGAGTAGGATAATTAGCTTCATGCTTCCGCAACTGCCGCGAAGCATAAGCTATAACCTTCCCCTGCTGCATAAGTACACAACCCAACCCCACTCTAGAAGCATCTGTATACACAACATAAGGCTCGTCCTGCTCAGGCAATGCTAACACCGGCGTGGTAGTCAACATCTGCTTGAGACTTGCAAAACTTGCCTCACACTCTGGTGACCACACAAACGGGACATCCTTCCCTGTAAGCTTAGTCATCGGCTGAGCCATACTCGCAAAACCCCGAACAAACCTCCTGTAGTAACCTGCTAACCCCAGGAAACTCTGAATGATGTGATCACGGGTTCGACCCCCTGACCAAGACGCCCGAGACGTCCCGGACGGCTCCGAGACGCATGACCGAGAAGCATCGGACATGGACAGAACGCCTATCTCGAACGCGGCCAAGGCACCGGCGACCCTCCCAGGAGCCTCAACGCGACCAAGGGAGCTCCAGCAAGGCGACCAAACGAAGAATCAACTTGGAGGAGCAAAACATTTCACCTCTTGAGTACTTCAAGGCCAAGCTTCAACCTACGGACAAAGGACCCGAGGTTAGCATCACCACTTAGGCACATTGAGCCGCGACCAGCTTTGGGAAGCTTGAATTGAGTGTCTTCACCATCACGCCAGTGTGAAGACATCCCTAAGCCATTAGAAGGAGCTGTACTCTTTTTCCTACTTTGGGTTTGTCCCAATGGGTTTACCAAAGAGGTTTTAACGAGGCAGCAAACTCTAGTGCATCTCCACTTTGATCCCACTTGGCTCATGACTTGGAAACACTTATTGACATGCTTAGGAGCCAAGGAAGTGAAGATCCTATCCACGTTCAGCCAATGACGTGGCCACCCTATCCCCTTCCCTTCTTTTCTTTTGAATTTCTTCTAGATCCCTCTATGACCGTTAGATTGGTCTTTGCTTTGCTTTATCTTTGCTTTTGCTTTTTGGCCATGTGTATGGTTTAGATCATGGCCACGTCTCTAGGGTTTTAGAGTCTCCTTATGTAAGCCTCACTATATAAAGGCATCAACCCTCATTGTAAAAATCAGACTTGAAAGAAATAGAAATTTTCACAAAGAGAGATTCTTTGTTCTTGTCTCACCTCTCTCCTTAGCCTAAGTCCGGGACTTGGCTCTTGAGAAACCCTAAGAGATTCACAAACCGGGTTTGTAATCTCTTACTTGACCGTATCAAGAGGAGAGCCAACCCTCTTGTGTCGTCTCATCAAACCACCTATATTCCATCGCCCATCTCTTTCGTCCCACCGTCCCAACCTCGAGTTCTCTTCCGCCAGCTCTCGAGTCTATCATCGATTCCACTTCGTCAGCCTCAAGTTCTTTACCATCAGTCCCCGAGACTTCCCAGTACCATCTCGCATCGTTTCCACCTCCGTTCCCCACCGAGTCCTGCCACTAGCCGTATCCGCTCAGCCGCGTCCGTACGTGCCGAGAAGGCTTCACGACCGTTTACACAAACCGTTCGTTGGAATCTCCTCAACTCTCGTTTCTGTCGTTTGAATCCTCTCTGGATTCGAACCCTTGAAGCTTGGTCGAGGAAAGTCCCACCGATTCTGACTTGACCGAAGACACACTCCTCCATCGATCCTTAGCCGCGTCCGCGGGTCACATCAGTATCTCAGTGGCACTCTGCGGCCTCGGCCACTCCCTGATGGACTGAATCTTCTCTGGATCCACTGAAACTCCCTCAGCTGAAACAATATGAGCCAAGAACCTCATCTCACGCTGCCAGAAACTGCACTTAATCAGCTTAGCAAACAACTTCTGCTCCCGCAGCTTCTCCAACACTGCTCTCAAATGTACTGCATGCTCCTCAAGACTCTTAGAATATACCAGGATGTCGTCGATGAAAATTATGACTGACACGTCCAGAAACTCCTG
>NC_025696.1:24288987-24290712 GCF_000633955.1 Camelina sativa
CGTCGGCTCGATCCAACCCACCGGCTGCACACCGTGCTGCACACCCTGCTGCACCCCTGGCTGAGCTCCAGCCTGCAACACTGCTACTGCCCTCTGCTGCAACTTGGGACACCGAGGCTTGATGTGCCCCGTCTCTCTGCATTAGTAACACACTCGAGTATCTATCCGCGGCTCCGTCACCGTCCGCTGCTCTGTCACTGCCCGCTGCTCACCCCTCTGTGGACAGCTAGTCACCTTGTGGTCCCTGCTACCACACCCAAAGCATCTCGCACCCCCGTGCCTCGATCTCTGCATAACATCAAACTTCCTCTTCTGCCCCTGCGCAGGCTTGCCGCCCTTGCTAGGAACAGAAAGCGGCTGAGACTGCTGTGGCTGCACCGAAGAACTGACCACAACCACCTGTGACCTCAAGTCATCCTCTATCCCAGCTGCAACCTCAACCAACTCTGCTCTCGTAGCATAGCTCCTCACTCTGCACCGAGTCCTCAAATCATCCCGCAGAGCCAACAAAAACCTCCGCACCTGAGCCGACTCTGGCTCCCATGCCCTGCCTGCATACCCCACAAGCCGACTGAACTCTGCATCCAGCTCCCGCACTGTACGGTCCCCCTGAGTCAACCCCAAGAACCGTGCCTCCATACGATCAAGAGCCTCCTGAGGAAAATACTTGGAGTTAAACTCCCCCACAAAATCTCCCCAAGACATACCCCTCTGCACCCTCCGTGCTGTCACCGACCTCCACCACACACGAGCATCTCCTGACAAGTAAAACACTGCCAGATCCACCCTGTACCGGTCGGGACACCTAAGCGAAAGGAAAATATCCTCCATCCGCTCTCTCCACTCATCCGCTACACTCGGATCGGTACTTCCTGAGAAATACCCTGCTCCCACATGCCGCAGCTGCTCCATCATCCGCACATACTGAGCATCCACTACCTCGGCCCCCGGCTGCACACCTGCCTGCAAACCCGCCACAGGCTGCACCACTGGACCCTGCCCACCACCCACTGGCAGCACTACCGGATCCTGCCCACCAACCACTGGCGGCACTACTGGATCCTGCCCACCAACCACTGGCAGCACAACTGCTGGAAGTCGCTGCAAAACCTGAGCTAGCAAGTCCATCAAGACATCCTCCCTGCCTGGAGCACCTCCCGCTGCAATCCCCACACCCGAGGCAACACCGTGTNCTCTCAAAAAACGGCCAAACACGCCGAAAGAGACAAAACTCAAGTTTAAGGGTTTTCCCTAACCCAAAGCGCAGCGTTTAACTTAAAATTCGACCGAGAAAACCGAACCTGCATCGACCGATGCACCTATTGCATCGACCGATGCACCTATTGCATCGACCGATGCACCCCTAAACCGGGAATTCGGTTCGCGGATGTTACAATATATTTAATATATTAGAAAATGAAACAACTCTTCCCGTTTTTTTTTTATACCTTAAATTACTAGTGGTCCCATACCCACTAACATCCTAACAACAATCAATAACCGCGGATAACCAAATAAAACAATTCCATTAATCCAATAAAATTCCAACATAAATAATCCAATAACCAATAACACCATAATCCAAACAAGGAAATAACCAAAAGCTAACATCCTACAATGTTCCAATGACTTAATCTAGCAACCTAACAACAGCTAGACCACAATCAATCAAGCCTCTAGAACATCCCTTCATCATCGCCTTGATTCCACGATCACACTTTACCT
>NC_025696.1:24291884-24294847 GCF_000633955.1 Camelina sativa
TAGAAATCACAAATACAATGTACCCAAGCAAGCAAACACCACAAATAACAAGGAATCACACAAAAACAAAGGAGATCTCATGCTTAGATCAACCATGGTCAAGCACTCACCTCAAGAACAGGAAGATTGAATTGAGAAACGTGGAAAACAACACCCCCAGAAGCTCCCCCTTCGTTTCCAGCAACAGCTAACACTTCTACTGCCTCAGATCTCTCCAAAATCTCGAAGAACAAGCCCAGAAAATCTCAAGAACGTTTCTCTCTCTTTTCTCTCTTTCTTTCACTAAGCGGCGACCAAATAACTTCCCAAAAACCCTTAAACTCGTCCTTAGACGCTTATAACACGATTTAGAGATTTAATTGAACCAAACCGAACCAATTTGGCAATTAATCAAACCGGCCGAACCCAGAAATTAGTGGTGTCGATCGATGCCACTAGGGTGTCGATCGACACTCCTTTCAAAATCACAAAATCTGGTTCGCGGATGTTACAGAAAAAAAAATTATTGAAATGCATGTGTAACCCACGCGGATCTCACGAATTCAAGCACGATGGATGCAAAGACATTTTGCGACTCAAAATATTTAAACCCGTTGCAGGATGTCTTAACGGACGGGTTTGACTGGGTTAGCAATTTTATTTAAATTTTCTGATTCATGAAATTTTAGTTTTTTGTGATTTTTATCTGATTTGATAGTTCAAGGTTTTGATAAAATTTGACGATCCTAATTCGGTTCACTAACTATCCAAATTCGTCATCATGTCAATCTAAAATTTATGGTGATACGATTACTATTTTAAATTTTCATTAACTTGATGAATTCAAACCAATATAAATTTGTATTATAAATATTATACTAAATAAATAGATTTATAAATATAATATCTCAAATAAAAATTTCACTCTGTACAACAGCACGGGTTATTACCTAGTAATACTTAATATCAAATTGGTTTGTTAGATGCAACGAAGCTGATATCTTGTGTTTTTGTTGAGTTTTAAGATTTGTTCTTACATGGTTTTGTTGCATAATCTTGTCATTCTAGGTTGTTTTAGGAGCATTTGCATTTAGTTTGTTATCTTTCAGGTTCTTGGAGTGATCTCTACACATTTGGAGCATTTGGGCTCGTTTTAATGCAAAGAAGAGTGGAGATGGAAAGGTGAAGGTGCGAAGACACGCGCGGCCATCCCACTCGGTCAAGGGCTCCCCGATAAAAGCCACGCGACTTCCCCACCCGGCCAAAGTTCAACCGATGGAGTTCGAGTGTGCTAAGGTGCGAAGACACACGCGGCCACCACACGCGGCCAAACCTAGACCGATCGAAGACACGCGGCCGAGCCATGGCCGATGAAGTTCAGATGACCAAGGCGCGAAGACACACTCAGCCAGGCGACGCGGCCAAACCTAGACCAATCGAAGACACGCGGCCACACCACTCGGCCAAGCCATGGCCGATGGAGTTCACACCAAGCTTGTTTTATTTTTTGACCCGGGTTTGACCTNAACTTCCCAAAAACCCTTAAACTCGTCCTTAGACGCTTATAACACGATTTAGAGATTTAATTGAACCAAACCGAACCAATTTGGCAATTAATCAAACCGGCCGAACCCAGAAATTAGTGGTGTCGATCGATGCCACTAGGGTGTCGATCGACACTCCTTTCAAAATCACAAAATCTGGTTCGCGGATGTTACAGAAAAAAAAATTATTGAAATGCATGTGTAACCCACGCGGATCTCACGAATTCAAGCACGATGGATGCAAAGACATTTTGCGACTCAAAATATTTAAACCCGTTGCAGGATGTCTTAACGGACGGGTTTGACTGGGTTAGCAATTTTATTTAAATTTTCTGATTCATGAAATTTTAGTTTTTTGTGATTTTTATCTGATTTGATAGTTCAAGGTTTTGATAAAATTTGACGATCCTAATTCGGTTCACTAACTATCCAAATTCGTCATCATGTCAATCTAAAATTTATGGTGATACGATTACTATTTTAAATTTTCATTAACTTGATGAATTCAAACCAATATAAATTTGTATTATAAATATTATACTAAATAAATAGATTTATAAATATAATATCTCAAATAAAAATTTCACTCTGTACAACAGCACGGGTTATTACCTAGTAATACTTAATATCAAATTGGTTTGTTAGATGCAACGAAGCTGATATCTTGTGTTTTTGTTGAGTTTTAAGATTTGTTCTTACATGGTTTTGTTGCATAATCTTGTCATTCTAGGTTGTTTTAGGAGCATTTGCATTTAGTTTGTTATCTTTCAGGTTCTTGGAGTGATCTCTACACATTTGGAGCATTTGGGCTCGTTTTAATGCAAAGAAGAGTGGAGATGGAAAGGTGAAGGTGCGAAGACACGCGCGGCCATCCCACTCGGTCAAGGGCTCCCCGATAAAAGCCACGCGACTTCCCCACCCGGCCAAAGTTCAACCGATGGAGTTCGAGTGTGCTAAGGTGCGAAGACACACGCGGCCACCACACGCGGCCAAACCTAGACCGATCGAAGACACGCGGCCGAGCCATGGCCGATGAAGTTCAGATGACCAAGGCGCGAAGACACACTCAGCCAGGCGACGCGGCCAAACCTAGACCANGCCAAGGAATCAGAGCACCCGCTGTTGAGAACAACAACTACGAAATCAACTCTAGCCTTATCAACATGGTGCAAAGCTCAAAGTTCCATGGTCTGCCAATGGAGGACCCTCTTGACCACTTGAATCAGTTTGATATGATGTGTGGGACAGTTAAAATCAATGGTATCTCAGACGATGCATTCAAACTCCGCCTCTTTCCGTTTTCTCTTGGAGATAGAGCTAGGACATGGGAGAAGAACCTACCAGTGGGATCCATTACTTCGTGGGATCAATGCAAGAGAGCCTTCCTCTCCAAGTTCTTCTCCACTACAAGAACAGCAAGGTTGAGAAATGAGATATCAA
>NC_025696.1:24294954-24296588 GCF_000633955.1 Camelina sativa
TTTGTGTATTCTTGGTGTGTTGGTTGATTGCAAATTGTGGATTGATAAATAATTGATACTGAAAGTTACTACATCAATTTGGCGCCGTTTCCGTTTGCATTCTTATTGACCATTAGGATTTCATCTTTGCTTGAGACTATTCATTTACTTTATATTATTTATTGCTTGGGTTGCATTGGTGGTTTGTTTTTGATTTTCAGGGTGTATGAACTTGAGGAGCCACGGCCTAGCCAACTTGTTTCCGCCTGTGGACGACATTCACTTACTTGAACGAGAGAACCGCCGTTTAGCCCGCGTCTCCAGGCTGCGTGTGCGTTCGCACCAAAAATCAACAATTCGTGTTGATTCTCACTCGGCTTCATTTTGACCGCGTGTCATGGCTGCTCGTCCTCACGCGGGGATGTTTTGCCCGCGTCTCCAGGCCGCGTGTACGTTCGCACCAAAAATCAACAATTTGTGTTGATTCTCTCTCGGCTTCATTTTGACCGTGTGTCGTGGCCGCTCGTCCTCACGCGGGGATGTTTTGCCCGCGTCTCCATGCCGCGTGTACCTTCGCACTTTAAACCAGTTGGCTAACGCGGGCACAGCTGAGCCGATGGCTATGGCCGATGATCCTTACGCGGTGATGGTTTGGCCGTGTCTTATGACCGGTTGTAGTATAGTGGTAAGTATTCCCGCCTGTCACGCGGGTGACCCGGGTTCGATCCCCGGCAACGGCGCCAAATTGATGTAGTAACTTTCAGTATCAATTATTTATCAATCCACAATTTGCAATCAACCAACACACCAAGAATACACAAAATGCTTAATCTATTCTTAATCAAGTAAAACGTTCTTATGACACTACTTAATTAATCAAAATCACTCAAATAAAGAAAACAAGACAATGCAAACTCAAGGCAACAAACTCAAATAGAAAATATACTGAAAATCAAGAATTAACAAGAGAACCTTGGGCAAGGTAATTGACTTGGGAAATAGCTAATCAATCCTAGATGTCTAAGTAACAATCAAGAACAATCCTATGGCTAGAACACTTATGCAAATCAATTCATTTCCATGATAGAGATCCTAAGCTAATCAAGTGATAATCAACAATTTCCAAAGGTAATCACAAGACAAGCATGCATTAAGAACAAGTTCAAATACCACTAAGCACCCTAATCATCAATTTCCATTGGCTAGGAATGCAAAGCTCTTAAAAAGTTTGGTTCAGGAATTTCATCAAACACCTTATGGGCATGGAAATCCTAAAGTCTAGATTTAAGCTTGATCAAGGCTATCTAGCAATATTATCACTAATCAAGATAGGAAATGCATAAGATAAACCCTAGACATCAAAGATGCCCATTTGCATTCTTATTGACCATTAGGATTTTATCTTTGCTTGAGACTATTCATTTACTTTACATTTTTTGTTGCTTGGGTTGCATTGGTGGTTTGTCTTTGATTTTCAGGGTGTATANACACACCAAGAATACACAAAATGCTTAATCTATTCTTAATCAAGTAAAACGTTCTTATGACACTACTTAATTAATCAAAATCACTCAAATAAAGNCCTGTGGACGACATTCACTTACTTGAACGAGAGAACCGCCGTTTAGCCTGCCAAGCCATGGACAACGACCCTC
>NC_025696.1:24297069-24297869 GCF_000633955.1 Camelina sativa
GGTTTTCCTTCTCAACCCAATTATCAACAAAAGCCTCAAGGGAATTACCAAGCAAAGCCTCAAAGCTATTCCCAACCTCAACAACAAATGCATGCACCACAGCCTCAAGGTCAAGTAGATGACACAAATGCTCTACTTAGACAACTCCTAGAAGGACAAGGGAGAGGAGCCATTGAACTTGCTACACAAATGAAGGCCATACACCACAAGGTTGACAATGTATATGGTGAGTTGAATGCTAAGTTTGAAAGGTTGCAAAATCAAGTCCAAGGACAAGCTTCCTCATCCTCTACTAGACAAATGGGTTCCTTAACAGGAAAACCAGAACCAAAACCAAAGGAGTTTGTCAACGCCATAATGTTGAGGAGTGGCAAGCAACTACCAACAAATGAGCTCAATAGGGACATTGAGCCTAAAGGAGGGGAGGTAGTGGTTGAGATTGATGATGAAGATGAGCTGATATTGAAGGATTTGGGTAAAGATAAAGAAGCTGAAGGAGTTGTGGTTGACAAAGGGAAGAGTAAAGTGGTTGAGGAGCCTAAGCAAGACAAGACCATTGATGAAATTTCCAAGAAAAGTAAAGGTGTTGCCAAAGAAACTCTGTTTGTGCCTCCACCCTATGAACCAAGGCTGCCATTTCCTGGAAGGTTCAAGAAGCAACAAGTGGACAAGTATAGAGCCATGTTTGATGCATAAATGAAGGATGTTGCTATCACAATGCCTATCATTGATGCATTCTTGTTGAACCCCTCTTACAGCAAGTTCCTCAAGGATGCAGTTTTGGAGAAGAAGAAAGCTCT
>NC_025696.1:24298583-24300776 GCF_000633955.1 Camelina sativa
TTGGGTAAAGATAAAGAAGCTGAAGGAGTTGTGGTTGACAAAGGGAAGAGTAAAGTGGTTGAGGAGCCTAAGCAAGACAAGACCATTGATGAAATTTCCAAGAAAAGTAAAGGTGTTGCCAAAGAAACTCTGTTTGTGCCTCCACCCTATGAACGAAGGCTGCCATTTCCTGGAAGGTTCAAGAAGCAACAAGTGGACAAGTATAGAGCCATGTTTGATGCACAAATGAAGGATGTTGCTATCACAATGCCTATCATTGACGCATTCTTGTTGAACCCCTCTTACAGCAAGTTCCTCAAGGATGCAGTTTTGGAGAAGAAGAAAGCTCTGCAAGGAATGGTTATCTTGACTCATGAGTGCAGTGCTATTATTCAAAACAAGGTAGTAGCAAAGAAGCTTGAAGATCCTGGTAGCTTCACTCTCCCTTGCACATTTGGACCTCTATCTTTTAGCCATTGTTTATGTGATATGGGGTCTAGTGTGAGCTTGATGCCTCTCTCAGTTGCAAAAAGGTTGAGTTTCAGTCATTACAAGCAGTGTATGATCACCCTAGTTCTTGCTGATAGATCAATTAGAATCCCTGTTGGAGTGCTTGAAGATCTACCAGTGATGATTGGACATTTTGAGATCCCAACTGACTTTGTTGTTCTTGAAATGGATGAAGAACCAAAGGATCCACTCATCTTGGGGAGACCATTCCTAACGACTGCTGGAACAATGATTGATGTGAAAGGTGGGAAGATACAGTTGAATTTGGGAAAAGAAGCTTTGACTTTTGACATCAACCAGGTGATGAGGAAGCCTACAATTGGTGGACAAGTGTTCTACATTGAGAAGATGGAAGCTTTGGCTGATGAGCTTTTGGAGGAATTGGCTATAGAAGATGAGCTCCAAAGCACCTTAACAGTTAAACAAGGAGAGTTTGGGTTACTAAAGGAGAATAGTGAAGGATATGAAAAGATTCTTGACTCTCACAAGCCTTCTAAAGATGGTGGTAGCTTCCTTGAGTTGAAAGAGCAAGTGGTGTGTTCAGTTGAGGTAAATTCGAATGAGGATTGGAGTGAGCTTAAGGCACCCAAGATTGAACTCAAACCACTCCCTAAGGGGCTAAGGTATGCTTTCCTAGGTAAAAACTCTACTTACCCTGTCATTATCAATGAGAAGCTTAGTGAACATGAAACTGTTACTCTTCTAGGTGAATTGAAAAAGTTTAGGAGAGCTATTGGTTATTCACTTGATGACATAAAAGGGATTTCTGAAACTCTCTGCATGCATAGGATTCATTTAGATGATGAATCAATAACTTCCATTGAACCACAAAGAAGGTTAAACCCTAACTTAAGAGATATGGTGAGGAAAGAGATTCTTTAACTCCTTGATGCTGGTATCATATATCCCATATCGGATAGTACATGGGTTTCTCCTGTACATGTGGTACCAAAGAAAGGAGGAGTTACAGTTGTTAAGAATGATAAAGATGAGTTGATTCCTACAAGAACTATAACTGGTCATAGAATGTGTATAGATTATAGGAGACTCAATGCTGCATCTAGGAAAGATCATTTTGCTTTACCATTCATTGATCAAATGCTAGAGAGGCTTGCTAGTCATACTCATTATTGTTTTCTTGATGGTTATTCTGGTTTCTTTCAAATCCCCATACATCCAAATGATCAAGAAAAAACTACTTTCACATGTCCTTATGGCACTTTTGCTTATAGAAGGATGCCATTTGGATTGTGTAATGCTCCAGCTACATTCCAAAAATGCATGATGTCAATTTTCTCTGATCTAATTGAGGATGTTGTGGAGGTTTTCATGGATGACTTCTCCGTCTATGGAGATTCTTTTTCTGGTTGTCTTTCTAATTTGTGCAGGGTCTTAAGAAGGTGTGAGGAAACAAATTTGGTCTTGAATTGGGAGAAATGTCACTTCATGGTGAAGGAAGGAATTGTTTTGGGTCATAAGATCTCTGAGAAAGGCATTGAGGTTGATAGAGCTAAGATTGATGTGATGACCAATCTAGCACCTCCAAATTCGGTCAAGGGAATAAGAAGTTTTTTAGGCCATGCTGGGTTTTATAGGAGGTTCATTAAAGACTTCTCAAAGATTGCTAGGCCTCTTACAAGGCTGTTGTGTAAGGAAGTTGAGTTTAAGTTCAATGAGGAGTGTCTTCAAGCTTTCAAGAAGATA
>NC_025696.1:24302093-24352193 GCF_000633955.1 Camelina sativa
GTCATGAGGTTGGAAGAGAATGGTCCTTGGTATGCTGATTATGTTAACTACCTTGCTTGTGGGATTGAGCCACCAAATTTGGTTGGTTATGATAGAAAAAAGTTCTTCAAAGACATCAAAAACTACTATTGGGATGCACCATACCTCTACACTCTTTGTAAAGACAATATTTATAGGAGATGTGTTGCCAAGGAGGAGATAGAAGGGTTAGTAGAACTATGTCATGGAGCAGCCTATGGAGGTCACTTTGCTACATTCAAGACAATCACAAAGATTCTTCAAGCTGGTTTGTGGTGGCCTACTATGTTCAAAGACACACAAGAGATCATTTCCAAGTGTGATTCATGTCAAAGAAGAGGCAATATCAGCAGGAGAAATGAAATGCCACAAACTCCTATTTTAGAGGTGGAAGTGTTTGATGTATGGGGAATTGACTTCATGGGACCATTTCCTTCTTCCTATGGTAACAATTACATACTTGTGGCTGTTGATTATGTGTCTAAATGGGTGGAAGCCATAGCTAGTCCTACCAATGATGCAAAGGTCGTGTTGAAGTTGTTCAAGACAATCATTTTTCCAAGGTTTGGTATTCCAAGAGTGGTCATTAGTGATGGAGGGAAACACTTTATTAACAAGGTCTTTGAGAGTCTTCTCAAGAGGCATGGAGTGAAGCATAAGGTTGCTACACCTTATCATCCCCAAACTAGTGGTCCGGTTGAGATTTCAAACAGAGAAATCAAGTATATTCTTGAGAAAATAGTTGGTATCACAAGGAAGGATTGGGCAAAGAAGCTGGATGATGCTCTTTGGGCATATAGAACTGCCTACAAGACACCAATTGGAACAACTCCATTCAACATTCTCTATGGAAAGTCTTGTCATCTGCCAGTTGAGTTAGAATATAAGGCAATGTGGGCAGTCAAGCTTCTTAACTTTGATATCAAGAGTGCTTATGAGAAACGCTTGGTACAATTGAATGAGTTAGAGAAAATCCGCCTTGATGCCTATGAGAGTTCAAAGATCTACAAGGAGAGGACAAAAGCATTCCATGACAAGAGAATTCTTCCAAGGGTTTTCAAGGAAGGAGATTTGGTGTTGCTGTTCAATTCCCGCTTGAAGCTATTCCCGGGAAAGCTAAAGTCCTGCTGGTCTGGACCATTCAAGATCAAGGAAGTTAGACCTTATGGAGCCTTTGTGCTGCTGAACAAGGCTGGAAAAGAGTTTGTGGTTAATGGACAGAGGTTGAAGCACTACTTGGCAAATGGTTTTATTGAGGAGGGAACAACTGTCTCTCTCTCAGAACCTCAAGACGCCTAAGCGGTGCGGTAACGTCAAGCTAAGAGACGTAAAACAAGCGCACTTGGGAGGCATTCCTATGGTATCCTTTTGTACATATCTTTTACATTTCTTTTAGTTTGTGTGTTTAAAGTTTTGTGTTTTTGAGTATTGAGCATTGGAAAGTTTGGGAGACTTGTGTGAACTTGGTGTTGAACAGATAGAGTAAGCGGCCAATTTCAACCGGTCAGGAGACGCGGGCAAAGCGACCCCGCGTGAGAATCATCGGCCAAGGCCATCGGCCCAAGGCTGACCGATTGAGCCTACCAAGGTAAGTCTTCTTTCTCCTTTTCGATTTAATTCGGTTCAATCCTAGTAAACCGATTTGATCCTGGCCGGTTTGATCCTTCTTTCAACCTCCTAAAACCCGAATTCTTCTTCTCTCTTCTCACTTTGTCGATTTCAAACTGCTAAAAACCTTTAGAACACTAAAATCTTTGTATCCCTATCATCTCTCAATCGTTTTCAAAGATTTTTGGTGTGTTAGTTTCGGGTTTTAAAGCTCTTTTAATTGTTTCTGACCTCAACTCCTAGTTCTGCTTCACTACTCATCGGTTGCAAGGTAAAGCACTCTATTTCTCCTTTTCCCTCATTCAAGTTTAAATCCAATATGTGCTAGAATCGACCAGCCTGTTATTTATGCCTTGATTTAGGGTTGTTTAACTTGATATTGATGTTAGCAGGTTCCAATTTCGTTTGAATTCCTATGTGTGGTGTTTAATTTTGAAAATCTTGATATATGAGCATTTAGGGTTCTTGAGAAATTGTTAGAATAAAATTTTTTGGGGAAATTTAAGTTTTATTGTTTCTTTACCTTGTCTATTGCTCAATTAATCTTTCTGGAAGAGACTAGTATTTTTGATGGTCATTTGACAATTTTTAGGTGATTTTATCGCAATTTAAAATTTTTGAAGAGGTAATTTTTGAGTTTGTTTGTGAAGTTTTTGTCAAAGTTAGTTCACTTTTGCACCTTGGTTTAAGTATTGTTGATTTGTCTCTTATATACTAAGCACTTGTTAGCTGTGGATTCAAATTGTGGCTCCTAGTGAGCCTTACTAATATTTTTCAAGTGTTTTTGTATATTTGCTAAAAAAAATGGCTAGAACCAACTTGAACCCTGGAGACAAACAAACTAAGACAAAGGAGCCAGTAGAAAGGGTTGTTGAGAAGAAAAAGAAAAAGGCAGCTCCATCTAAGTCTTCACTTGTTACTCAAAAAGCTTCAGCAAGCAAGAAGAAAAATAAGGAGCCTGTGATTGAGGATAATGATTCAGAGGAAAGGGGTATGAGTGAGAGAGACTCTGACCTTCCACTACCTCCAGCTGTTAAGGAAAAGCAGAGCAAGAAACTTGAGAAGAAGCCCACCTACTCCCAACTGATGCAGCGCCTTAAGCAAATTAAGTTTGCTCCAACTAGATACCCAGATCATGAGTTCCTTCACAATGCTGGCCTCCTTGAAGACATGCAGACTATCTTCACAACTTTGGGATTAGGACAGTTCTTCAATATGGCCTTTCCCACCTATGTTGAGCCAACAAGAGAGTTCCTTGCATCCTTGTCAGTAACTTATTATGAAGATGAGATGGTGGGAGAAGCTAATGATCTTGGGCATTTTGAGTTTAAGGTTCAAGGGAAGCACTACAAGATGACTTTTGGAGAGTTAGGGGCTATCTATGGGTTTCCACCAGGAACAAGATTGGAATACAACATCAACCCAAGGGAGTTCCGTTCTTTTTGGCAAGATATTGGAGTGGGAAAGTACAAACCTGGTCAGCTCAAGAACTCAAGCATTCAGCATCCTACAGTGAGATATGCTCACAAGGTTCTCTCTCACACTCTTTTTGCAAGAAGAGAGGCTGGAGGTGTTCAGGCAAATGAACTTGGTTGTCTTCTAGCAGGGCTGCAACCTTTCATAAGAACCTATGAAGGAGGGAACCAACCATTTTCTAATGCCGAAAACACATGTGTTGCTGCTGTCTTCCTCCATCAATTGCTCCATTACCAAAGTTGGGTTTGGACAACAAGTGATAAGACACCAATTCTAAGTATGGGTGGTCTTGTCACCCCCATCTTACAAGCAAAGGGGGTTCAGCTAGGAGAGTTTGACCATGATATTGCAAGGCTTGATCCAGTCTACCTCAAGAAGACAACTTATTTGGATGGCCAAACTGAGAAGGGGTTCTATGTCTACTATGGGTACATTTTCTCAAGCTTTAGGAAGAAGAGGCTCATGCTCCCTCAAAAGGATGTCACATCTCTCTATGCCATGTTTGGAATATGCTGCCAAATACAAGATGACTTTCTCTACTCCTTTAAAGATGATGGGCCAGTGATTCCAACAACAACTTCAAACAGGGAGAGAAGTCAAGCTGAGTATGATCAACAAGAAGCTCCTCCTAGTCCAGTCTATGGTAGTGCTAGGTATGCCTTCCAACCATTTGAAGATGCCACTACAAGCAGGTCTCTTAGAGCAGCACACAGCCACATCTATCTTTTCCAGCGTTTGGCTACCTGGCAAGGAAAAAACATCAAGAAGTTGGTGAAGGGAATGAAGAGTATTCAGAAAAGATTGAAGAATGTGGAAGCAAAACTAGCCATTGCAAGTCCCTCCAATCCAAACCCTGAGGTTGTTGTGGACTCAAGAGAAGAACAAGAAGATGAAGTTGAGGATGAAATGGAGAGACACTCATTCCATGATGAACCTAGTAATGCCATTAGTTTCTATGACCCACCAAGAGCTTCAGCTTATGAGAGGAGACAAAGAAGGAAAAGAAGAGCAGAGAAATCTCCAACACCATGCACTAGCAACTCCTCTTACTCTCTTGACTTCTCCATGAACTAGAGGTACACTCCAAGTCCTTGTACATAGAGTCCTTTACTTATTTTCAATTTTTATTTTTGTCTTGTTAGTCTCTTTCTCAGCTTTCCTCACATAGAGACTGTGTGATTTAAGTTTGGGGGAGAGACTAACCATCTAACATTGTGTTTTATTTTGATTTTCATTCTTCTTAGTATCATGCATTTGTTAATAGCTATGTTTTGAGAAAAATCAAAAAAAAAATTGAAAAATTTAAAAAAAAGAAACAAAAAAAAAAAAAAAAATGCATTTAGCTTTGCATACTCATTGTTATGTTTAGGATTGAGTCTAGAAGCATTTAGTATGCATTTGCATTGGGGATGATGATGGAATTGCCTTGTAAAAGTTGAGTCTTAGGATTGAACCCAAAGCCCTCATTTATAGTTCATTGGTGCTTGTTTAATCATTGGGAAAAAATGAAGAATCTAGGCTTAAAAGCATTGTGTCACTTGAAAGCATTTTCATCTAGTGTAAAGCTTGCTTGATAATTGTTACATCTCTATATTATTTGGACTTTAATTTGATCTTAAAATCATCTTGCATATGGACTATGAATGCTTGTTCATGGAACTTTCATTTGGGTTAACTATCTCTTTTTGCCACCCTATTTCATTTAACCCAATCTCTTGCCACACCTTTGAACCCCAGCCTTTTCTTTCAAGCCTTGTATTGATTTGTTGAGTGAGGCCTCTTCTTGATAATGCTATAGGATGTGAAATCTTGAGAGTATTGAGAATGACAAAGAACTGGCTCTTGTTTTAGCTAGGCTTGGAATCTTTGTAGCTAGCTAATAGGACTGGTTTTGAAAGAAATAGGTGGTTACAATGTTGATTTGGGTTCAAGTTTGGGAACAAGAGAGAATAAGAAAGGAAATAAAGGTTTACTTGGTCTAAGAAAGAAAAATCTCTAAGGTTAAGTTAATTATAAGCTTTAAGTCTCAAAGAAAAGGGATAGAAAGTATTGTTATAGTCTCCTAGAATCAAAATGAAAATAGTAAAAGAAAATCAAACAAGATTGGGAGTATGGCAAAGAATGAATAAGAAAGAAAAGGAGCTTGTGTTTAAAGCAGGAACAGCCTTAGAGATACAATAAAAATAAACGAATAAGACCATAAGTAAAGAAGAAAAAGGGGTTAAGTTGAATAAGGTTGAGTTTTTGGGTTTGAAAAGAAGATAAGAAAGATGAGAAAAGGAGTAGAAAAGCTTTTAGGTGGGTAGAACATCAAGAGCTAAGCTTTGTATGCCCAAATTATTCTCAGTCTTAGATAGATTTCATAACTGTCTAGCATTCCTCTTTGTTTGAGAGTTAACCACCTAAAAACACCATTTCCAACCACTTTATAAACAGCCTTTCCCTTAAACCAATTGAGCTTGATTTATTTTCCATTTGCAACATCACACCAAACACTTTAATGAATGTGAAAGAGATGTTCAATAAGATTGCAAGTCTTTGCCAATAGATAGAAGATGAACTATAGTGGTGCATTGTGTTGAGCATAGAAAAATATTTGTCAGGACTTTGAGTGATCTTAGCACCATTGAACTGCATCTAAGGACTTTGGTTTGAATCCTTTATCTCATGCCTTTAGGTGCTGAATCCCATTTTTAAACTTCTCTCTCTTACTTATTGTTTGGTTCTTGCTTGAGGACCAGCAAGAGATAAGTTTGGGGGAGTTGATATCTTGTGTTTTTGTTGAGTTTTAAGCTTTGTTCTTACATGGTTTTGTTGCATAATCTTGTCATTCTAGGTTGTTTTAGGAGCATTTGCATTTGGTTTGTTATCTTTCAGGTTCTTGGAGTGATCTCTACACATTTGGAGCATTTGGGCTCGTTTTAATGCAAAGAAGAGTGGAGATAGAAAGGTGAAGGTGCGAAGACACACGCGGCCATCCCACTCGGTCAAGGGCTCCCCGATCAAAGCCACGCACTTCCCCACCCGGCCAAAGTTCAACCGATGGAGTTCGAGTGTGCTAAGGTGCGAAGACACATGCGGCCACCACACGCGGCCAAACCTAGACCGATCGAAGACACGCGGCTACCACACGCGGCCAAGCCATGGCCGATGGAGTTCAGATGACCAAGGCGGGAAGACACACTCGGCCAGGCGACGCGGCCAAACCTAGACCGATCGAAGACACGCGGCCACACCACTCGGCCAAGCCATGGCCGATGGAGTTCACACCAAGCTTGTTTTATTTTTGACCCGGGTTTGACCGAGTTTGTTTTGGGTTGACCTAGATTCTCTTCTACTCTCCTATAAATTCTCTAAACTTATTAAGGAGAGGGATCCTATCTTATCTTATCTATTGTTTTAGCAGCCACTTAGGGTTCTTAAGCTTGTTTACTCTAGGTCTATTGAATCTTTGGTTGGTTTCCCAGTTTTTAATAGCATTTTATCTTTCAAATCTCTTAATCTACAAGCTTTTATTATGATTTCACAAAGACAAACCTCTTTCCTTTGTGTGATCATGGTGATTAGTGAGTAGATCTTTTAAGAACTTTGGGCTTGGTAGATTAGGGAGATAGATGGTTGATCTTTGATGTCTAGGGTTTATCTTATGCATTTGCTATCTTGATTAGTGATAATATTGCTAGATAGCCTTGATCAAGCTTAAATCTAGACTTTAGGATTTCCATGCCCATAAGGTGTTTGATGAAATTCCTGAACCAAACTTTTTAAGAGCTTTGCATTCCTAGCCAATGGAAATTGATGATTAGGGTGCTTAGTGGTATTTTAACCTATGTTTTAAATGGCGAGAGGCAAGGTGAGGCGACAGAGGGTGGGATTGGCGCCCTGCGCCTAGGCGAGATTCGCCCCACGCCTTTGGTGTATGAGGCGCACCTGCACAAACAAACATAAGGTTAGTCATAAATCATCGATTCCTTACCATGAAAGCACAACCTGAGTCTAAAACCAATAGCTTCTCATTTGAAATTGAAACATAGAGAAAGATAGAAACCCAATAATAGTTATAACAGAGATTTGAAAACAAAGAAAAAGCCAAAGCCAAATCCAATCATGAGTCTGAAACAGAGAAATGAAACAGGAGTTGCATGTTTTCTAGCTGGATCTTGTTCCTTAGTAGGAACTGAATCAGACATGATGAGTTGATGAAGAAGAGTTGGGAGATTAGAGAGTAGAGATTTAGATCAGAGAGGAAAAACTATCGTGAAACTAAGAGGCTAATAGTGAAGTTTGACTATATGCGAAAAAAGTTTAGGGCTTCTAGCAATAAATCCACGGCAATCAACAAAATCATTCTAGAATCATTTTAAGTAAGCAAATATTGAGAAGATATTGAGGTTTAACCATATATTACCTGTTATAATTGCAGGCGCTAAGCGAGATGAGGCGGGCTCCATGGCAAGGCGATCCGAAGCGAGCGCCTTTGGTCTACCGCCTGGCCTCATCTACTAGAGGCGTTACACCCTTATAATCACCTCGCCTCTCGCCCAGGCGCGCCTAGGCGACGCTTTTTTAAACAAAGATTTTAACTTGTTCTTAATGCATGCTTGTCTTGTGATTACCTTTGGAAATTGTTGATTATCACTTGATTAGCTTAGGATCTCTATCATGGAAATGAATTGATTTGCATAAGTGTTCTAGCCATAGGATTGTTCTTGATTGTTACTTAGCCATCTAGGATTGATTAGCTATCTCCCAAGTCAATTACCTTGCCCAAGGTTCTCTTGTTAATTCTTGATTTTCAGTATATTTGCTATTTGAGTTTGTTGCCTTGAGTTTGCATTGTCTTGTTTTCTTTATTTGAGTGATTTTGATTAGTTAAGTAGTGTCATAAGAACCTTTTACTTGATTAAGAATAGATTAAGCATTTTGTGTATTCTTGGTGTGTTGGTTGATTGCAAATTGTGGATTGATAAATAATTGATACTGAAAGTTACCACATCAGAAGCAACCCTTTAAAATTTGTTCAAAAAGATCTATAGTTTTAAATTTGGGGCAATTGTCTAATTGGGCCTTTGTCCCACAAAAAATTTGACATTGAGCATTTTTGTCCATGCTTCTAGATTTAGGCTTTTCTTTGACAAAAAATGACTGTTGTATCTTTGGTGTAGATGCACGGGATTTTGCTTTGAAAATCGTTCATTGTGTCGACCATTTTGGTTGGTCACTGTTTTTAATTTATGCTAATTGAAGATGTGGCTTATGGTTCAAATTTGGAATCTTTTCAAACAGGACACGGTCTAGTGAGTTGTAATTAGATGGCTGTCATGTTAAGCAAAGAGCAATATGTGTGTTTTGCATTGATAAGACGATAAAACGAGTGTTTACAACAACCAAAATTCTCGACAATTTATCCCAAATATCAATGACAGACACAACAAAATAAAACACACATAGCTCTACTTCATTCCCAAAACCAAAACTTTCTCTCAACCTTTTCCATTCCCAAGATCAGCCAGAACTCCGACAATATCAAAAGCTTCTTGCAGATCAGTTGCAGAGTTTATTTCGTCGAGCAACAATATCAATTCCTTGGAGAAACCTACCCTTTCATTTCAAACACACAGGAATTAATAAAATAATTATACCTTAAGGATTGTAACTAAGGGAACCCAAGGACCAAATGAAACACATGTATTAAAGAAAAAATTATACCCTAAGGATTGTGACTAGGGAACCCAAGGACCAAATGAAACACATGTATTAAGGAAAAAACTAGACCTTAAGGATTATAACTAGGGAACCCAAGGACCAAATGAAACACATGTATTAAGAAAAAAACTATACCCTAAGGACAATTACCAAAGGAACCCAAGAAATAAATGAAACTCGCTCTAAATAGAACACTAAACCCTAAGGTTATACAACTGAAAGAACCCAAACACCAAATGAAACAATAAAATAGACTTAAAGGACTATATGTATATGTGAGCCTAAACACAAATTACACAATCGAATGAACAACATATGCAGCATATAGACGACAAAAATCTTCCAGAACAAGCAAATAAGTAAACCCTATGGTCAAGAAGCATATGAAACCATAACGTATCCTATAGGGCAGGTGAAGCAATAGTAAACGGTAATAACAAGATAAGAGATAAAGCCAAGTAAAGTTAACATAACCTTCAGCAAGAACAACAAATGGAACCCGATCAGAACTATCACAGATCCAGTGAGGCAATGACAGCATAAGAGAGGAATCCATGGACAATAAGCATAAATTTGAGTTGTCTATTTAACAAACAGATGACAACTAGTAAGGAGACATATCAAAATCAAAAGGAAAAATAATACGCATCTGGCTATATAGACCATACAAAAGAGAGAGTAAATTAGAAGAATTAGAGATCTAGTTGAAGGCTTATACCTGATGACAGTGAAGTACTACGTTGGATCTAAGATCCCTCCGAACGACACCACAAACCAACCCTACCGGTTCGAATCTGTTATAACCGTGGTTGAGCACGGTCGTGACGAGCTGAAATCATGGCGTGTCTTCGTCAAATTTATCCTTCGTCGGATTTGAAATCGGCTATTCAGACTGCGGGTGATGTCACTCAGATGCAAGCTCGTGTTGAGTCGTTGGGACTCAGTTTGGAGTTGCGCCAACTACTGAAGTCCAACCTACCTATGCCGGAAACGGCTCGGAAATCCTTGAGTTGCAAGTGAAACTATTTGAAGACTTGGAATAGCAGACCCGATTGAAGTTCTGGTATGATGATATTGGTAGATTCTAGAGATTGTGGACTTCAAATCTACCGATTTAGACAACCAAGCAGATGAGATACATCACTGAATCAGAAAGCGGATATGAGAAGTTAGAAAGAGGTTACAATTTTATTTTCTGCTAATTTCATATAAGAAGCGTCATCAATGTCGGAAGGAGGAAGCAAAGAGAAAAAGAAAAAAAAACTAAAACAATTATAATTGGGCTGCAATTTTAGAGGATTAATTATGTAATTTAGCAACATAAAAAATGCTAATTCCATGAGTACACACAGAAAAGCCGAATCAGACAATACTCTTGGGATTAAATGCTTATCTCGTAAATTTCTCTTTTATTTTCTACGTGTAGATATTTTTTCTTTTTCCCAATTTATCCTTCATAATATTTATTATTTTAAAATAACGTCACTTGTGTAAATTTTAAGAAAGCAAAGTTACAATTATCATTTTACTATTCTTTTCAATATGTGTGAAAACCCTAGAAAATAAACTAAGTAACATAAAGAATAGGAAATAGGTGTTTGTTAATGCAAACAAGAATATGGATGTAAAAGACCAAAAAATCAAATGCAAAGAAATAAATAAACCATACATTGCACATTAGGAAATTTTTAAGAGGTTCATGGATTTTTTTAATTGAAATATTAAAATTCTTACATATATTTTTTCTTGATTCGAAATATATTTTTTTGTAATAATTATTTTAAACTTAAAATATTAATTAATAAAATATTTAATTGTGATTAGTTGTCAAAGATAAAAAAAAAATACTATACTGCAAATTGTGCTAAAACGACTATTTATCCTTATTTATTACTTACTGTTATAAATTTATAATCAATGCATGCCTATAACGTTTTTTTCTAAGACAAACTATTGTAATTTCCAGATCTACTCTTTTTTGTTTGACTTACAAATGAAAGACTACTGTTCCTATATTTTTATGGGAAAATTATAAATAAATGATATTTTTCTAAAAATTTGGCCATCTACACTTTTTTTTGAAAAGTTTGGTTATATAGGGTTTTGGATATAAAAATAGCCAATTATACCCTTAGTTATATTTTCAGATAAAATTTGTTGTTTTTTTTGTCTCCTGAAATTTTAAAATCAGTAAAAATCGAAATAAGGAAAATTGAGAAAATAAGTCTAGTGGGCCTAATTTTTCGTAATGGGTCTTGAGAAAATAATGAAATTGTGACTTTGTCTCGACAAATTAAGAAAACAAAAGGGATCGAGAAATTGAGAAAAAACCCTTCAAAATATTCACCCTTTTTTACCATTGAATCTTCCAACTTTAAACAGCAGCATCACCAAGATTAGCATCAGTACGCTTTTCTAATACATCATTAGTCAGCTTAGGTGAATTCCTTGAAATAATACCTACTGATTTTCCTACATCAACTTCCACATTACAACCATCGCTACTATCAGCTGGGAACTTATTCAGATCGAACTGGACTTTACTCCTATCACCATCAACTACTCTTTTGAATGTAACAAACAACCGAATCATGTTTATCTTTTTCAGATATGCAAGAAAATTTTTCATACCTCTATCATTTGTAAATACAACAGGAGGACAATCAACTTTAACCTCTGTGAGTAGATAACTGAATTCCACATCAAACATATTTTGCTCTATTTCATAGTCTTCTGAAACCATAACCTTCAACTCTTCAAGAGATGTAGTGGGTTGCAAAGTCAGTAATCTAGCACGTTTTTCTTCATCATCAATAAATCTCCACTCCTTCTTGGCATCCAGTGTCCATACACCACAAGTAACATAGATTTGCATCATAAACAGGTAAGTGAAAGCTTTTGTGGAAGGTGGAAGAGATGGTGACCGATCACGTTAAGGTATAATGTCGATTTTTCTTAATTTGTTTATCTTCTAAATAATTTAGAATACGCATTCTAAAATGTATTAGAACAAATCTAAACAATAATTACGAAATCTTAACCATAAATTAAGAATATTTAAAAAATATTTAAAAATATTCACTTTCCTTATTTAATTTATTTTCTTTCTATTTTTAGGGTATTCTAAGGTTTACAGATTACAAATTCTAAAAATTTCTATGATATATCTTCTACTTGTTTTAGTATATAGGGTAAACCGTAGAAAACGAATTCTGAATTGATGTAGAATGAAGAAAAACATAGAATGCATATTCTTAATTTTGTAGAACATACAAAATTTAGGTTCTTAAATTTTTAGAACAAATTTTCCGTCTAAACTTTGTAGAACATTTATAAACTGTAGAATGAACAATCTAAATGTTTCAGAAAGAGAAAAAATCGTAGAAAGTCTATTCTAAACAATTTAGACCATAAATCAGGAATTTACAAACTGATTTTTAACACCCAAAACATTTTTTTTTCAATTTTTTTTTTTCACAGTTGTATACTAACATGGATTTTCTTTTTGTTTATTGGTTCAAACTCCTAAAAATTTCACTATTTCTATTAGTAGGGGTATTTTCGTCACAATTGACAATCTTCCAAAAAAAGTGTAGATGGCCAAATTTTTAGAAAAAGATCTTTTATTTATAATTTTCCTTATATTTATTCTTTTACTAGATTTGTTTTTCCAACTAAATTTTACTATTTAATAATGGATATTTTTAGATTAAAAAAGAGTTTTGTAGTATCCAACATGGCCGAGGATAATGGATTCTTTAAATTCATCATATATATATATATTTTTTTGTCAAAGATTCATCATATATATATGACATGTACGTATGTACATTTTTCATCTATAATCGTTCTGTCATCCTTTTATATATTCGCATTATACTGTTAACTTTTTTTTTGGGACAAATATATTGTTAATTAAGTAGTACTAGACTACTAGCTTTATGTTCTACAGTTGATTTTTTTCATGAACATACTAAACCTTATAATCCGATATATAAATCCTCGACAATTGGAAATAAACCCTCTATACCAGTGTTTCACTGCTTATCACGTTTATAAACCATCTTCTATTACTATACCGGTTTGCAACGATACGTCTTTTGTTTATCGCAAAACCCATAAACTACTTATAAGTTATAAGACTCGCTGAACTCTTCTTCTATAACCAGCCCTATCATTAATTACTCATTAGATCATAAAAAATTGTTCATTCACTATCAAAAATAATTATTAGAATTTAAAGTAGCCATTTTTTTGTTTATTATTGTCATGTTTATAGCAGATTTGTGAGTAAGTATAGAAAGATATTTATAGGTGGAGCACTGTATTTTTTTCAAGGGATTTTGCGACGATTATTTATGTTCAAATGGCTATAATAAAGATCATACAAATAATTTCTTTTTTTACAAAATATTGAATTACTTTATTTTTGTCGGAAAATAATTTGAAATTTCTGATTTCAACAAACATATTAATCATTGGAAATTTCCAACTAATTTAGTAGAATAGTATTTTTGGAAATTTGTTAGAAATTCATTGGACAGTTAACATTTTTGATACGTCTGACTGAAATTTAAATGCTTTACAAGATCGTTGCAAGAGGGGAAACATTAATTATCTAAAAAGTATTAAAACTGCGAATAAAAATGCTCTTTCAGCGCTTGCACGTTTTCATATAACTCGTAATAAAAGAGTTTTGATGTATTCGAAATTAAAATGGCATCATATCTACTACGTACGGTAGATGATCTACCACGAAGAAAAATAAAAAGAATAACTTAGGATAATTGATTATCAAAAAAAAAAAAACTTAGGATAATTACAAGAGGGAGTAATTTATTGAGAGGGTTTAGGACTGAAATGTAATTAGTATATTCTTATGTATTATTTTTAACAAAAAAAAATATTCTTATGTATTATTTGGATAATTAATATCTTTGTATTAGGGCATACCAGTATTGTGTATATAAGGCTATGCCTTACAATTTAATAAGACAGAAAACCTTTATACAACTCTAGGTTTTGTCATGGTATCAGAGCATAACCTATATTTTTAGGTCTACGATTCTTGCCTCTGTTTTCTTATAGCCATACTCTGTTTTTCCTTCTGTTCTTCTTCTCTTCCTTGACCTTAGTATTATTGATCATTCTGTCGTAATACTCTCTATATCTCTCTCTCTAAGCTATGTCTGACGAAGATTCTGCTGTAAAGAAATCTGGTTCTCTCATCACTTCAGGTTCAAACACACGAACTGAGATGACACGTCGAAGGATTGATCCGTATGATCTATCTTCCGGTGATAATCCAGGGTCGGTGATCTCGCAACCCCAGTTGCGTGGACCTAACTATGATGAATGGGCGATGAATCTTCGACTTGCGTTGAGAGCTAGGAAGAAATTCGGTTTTGCGGACGGTACTATCCCGAAACCTGATGAAGGTTCTGATGATCTTGAGGATTGGTGGGCTAATAACGCCATGGTGGTGTCTTGGATTCGGCTTATTGTCGCTCCAGATTTGAGTAGCTCACTTTCTCATCATGAAGTTGCTTGTGACTTGTGGACGCACATACAAAAGCGTTTCTCAGTCAAGAATGGCCAACATGTCCAACGACTTAAGACGGAGCTGGCAAATTGTCAGCGAAAAGGATTTGCTGTAGAGGCTTACTATGGGAAACTTACAAAGTTATGGACTAGTCTGGCTGATTTTCAACGCGCAAAGACGGTGGAAGAGATTGCACGTGAACGAGAAGAAGACAAACTACACCAGTTTTTAATGGGGCTTGATGAAGCGGTATTTGGGGCAGTCAAGTCCTCTCTATTGGCACGTGACCCTCTCCCTTCTCTTGATGAAGCTTACCAAGTTGTTACTCAAGACGAAGAGTCCAAGCGGGCGAGTCGTCTACTGGAGGAACATAACGAAGGTGTTAGTTTTGCTGTTCAAGCTTCTTCTCGGTCTAAACCATCACCACAGTTGCGAGATCCGTCTGCTATATGCACTGTTTGTGGTCGAACAGGTCACTTAGCTGCAAACTGTTTTCGTAAACTTGGTTATCCATATTGGTGGGGTGATCGACCACGTTCTAAGCTTCTGAACACTCCGATGGGTCCACAAGTGATCGTCGCTAACCGTCTGCTCCGTCTTCTCAACCGAATCATGGTGTGACTGCACAAGCTAACCAGATGGTTACCACGACACCAGTTTATACAGCAAACTCGGTGGTTACGGATGCTGATCGGATTGGTATTAGCGGACTGAGCGAGTTGGACTGGACCAGTTTGAAGCGTATGCGCAATGAACGAAACACCGGTGTTAGTGATCATCTTTCCGGTACGTTTTTTTCTTGAATCTTGGGTTATTGATACATGAGCTTCAAATCATATGACTGGTAGTATTGAGTTTCTTCAAGATGTTTGTGACATGGCTCCCGTGTTTATCAAGTTACCGGATGGTCGGTTTACGATGGCAAATAAACAAGGGAAAGTTTATCTTTGTTCACATATTCAGTTGCAAACTGTGTTCTTTGTGGATGGTTTACATTGTCATCTTATATTAGTTTCTCAGTTGACTAGAGATAGGGGATGTATCTTCCAGTTGTCTGATAAGCTTTGTGTTGCTTAGGACCGCATCACTCAGACGCTGATTGGGGCTGGTGATTTGTTGAATGGACTCTATTTCTTTCGTGGATTGGCAACAGCGGTGATGGCTCAAGCATTGGACAAGCACTCTCTGGATGTTTGGCATTGTCGTTTGGGACACCCTTCTTCGAAAGCTATGGAGATGCTGAAATTCAAGGATTCTATTCGTAGTAGTAGTTTTGATTCCAAGTTGTGTGACGTTTGTATTCGTTCCAAGCAAACACGAGATCATTTTCCTCTAAGCATTAATAAAACTTCAGCAGTTTTTGAGTTAGTCCATTGTGATTTGTGGGGTCCTTATCGTACAACTTTGATTTGTGGTTCTCGATTATTCTTAACGATTGTTGATGATTTCTCTCGGGCTGTGTGGATTTATTTGCTGCCAAATAAATCGCAAACTGCTATTACACTTTGCAATTTTATTTCTTTGGTTGAAAGACAATTTGAAAGCAAAGTAAAGACAATTCGAAGTGATAATGGTTCTGAATTTTTAAGCCTTGGAGTTTTCTTCTGGGAAAAAGGTATCATTCATGAGACCTCCTGTGTTGGTACTCCGCAACAGAACGGGCGTGTCGAACGGAAACATCGACATATTCTTAACGTTGCTCGTGCACTGCGTTTTCAAGCTAGCTTGCCCGTTGAATTTTGGAGTTTTTGTGCTCTAACCGCAGGTTACTTGATTAATCGGACTCCTACTATGATTCTTGGTGGCAAGACACCATTTGAGGTTCTCTATAATCGACCTCCTCCTTTGAATCATTTGAGGATATTTGGTTGTTTGTGCTATGTACATAATCAACGTCGTGATGGGGATAAATTTGCTTCCCGCAGTAATCGATCGGTTTTTCTTGGTTATCCATACGGTAAGAAGGGTTGGAGAGTTTATGATATCGAGAGTGGTGTTGTTTCTACCTCTCGAGATGTTGTGTTTGTGGAAACAGAATTTCCTCTCACCAAGGAAATCACGAGTGAGGTTCCTTCATCTCCGGACTCTGTTTTTGCTCCGATATGTTCTCATGATGATGATGATGAGTTCATTCTTCCACCACAACTTACTACTGCTCCGATTGTTGATCCGTCCCCTCCGGTATCTTCTCAACAACCGGTTGAGATTACACCTACTCTTCAGCAAACTTCATCAGCTTCTACCGATCCCTTACCATCACTCCCTACTGTTCCGGGTGTGCTTTCTGGTTCGTCTCCTGCTCTTGTGTCTGGCTCATCGGATGATGAGTCCGCATCGGATTCTAATGATAATGGTGATAATGAGCCTGATAGTCCACAGGGCAAGGGATGTCGACAAAAGTTCCGGTCCACGAGACTTACCGACTATGTTACCAACACTACTCATGTTGAGTCCGATGGTGATTTTGTTGAATCTTCTTGGTTTCGAAGATTATGTTGATTGTTCTCGCTTCTCGGATCATCACCGAGCTTTTCTCGCTGCTATCACTGCGGGTAAGATCCCTTGTACATATGATGAGGCTGTTCTTGATGAGAAATGGCGAGGTGCTGTTGGTGGAGAGATTGATGCTCTTGAGGAAGCTGGAACTTGGACTACTGGTCCTTTGCCAAAAGGTAAGAAAGCTCTTGGTTGTAAATGGGTATTTACTTTGAAATACCGGTCCAATGGTTCCTTGGAACGTTATAAGGCAAGGCTTGTGGTTCTTGGGAATAAACAAACTGAAGGACTTGATTACAAGGAGACATTTGCTCCAGTGTGTAAAATGGTCACTGTCCGGTCTTTCTTACAAGTTTCTGTGTCACGAGACTGAGAAGTGCATCAAATGGATGTTCATAATGCTTTCCTTCATGGAGATTTAGAGGAAGAAGTTTACATGCAGTTGCCACCCGGGTTTCGAACAGCTGATAAGAATCCTGTTTGTCGCTTGCATAAGTCATTGTACGGTTTAAAACAAGCCCCGCGATGTTGGTTCGCCAAGCTGAATACTGCTCTCCATGACTATGGTTTTACTCAGTCTCGCTCGGATTATTCTTTGTTTACTCTCACGGATACTAATGATGATCTTCGTCTTCATGTTCTAGTTTATGTCGATGATCTTATTATCTCCAGGAATACGCTAGCTCTTATTCAAGAATTTAAAGACTATTTGAGTTCTTGTTTTTGCATGAAGGACCTTGGCATATTGAAATATTTTTTGGGTATCGAAGTGGCTCGTAGTCCGTCTGGCATGTATTTTTGTCAACGGAAATATGTCCTGGATATTATTTCCGAAACGGGTCTTCTTGGTGCTAAGCCGGTCTCTCATCCGCTTGAACAGAATCATCGTTTGGGTTTGGCTACGGGTGAGTTTCTCTCAAATCCTTCTCAATATCGGCGTTTGGTTGGTCGTCTCATTTATCTCGGAGTTACACGCCCTGAACCCTCCTATGCTATTCATATTCTATCTCAATTTATGCATGCTCCTCGGACGGATCATTGGGATGCTGCTGTTAGGGTTGTTCATTATCTCAAAGGCAATCCTGGTCAGGGTATACTTCTTCGCGCCAACACTGCATTGACTCTTACTGCGTGGTGTGATGCTGATTATGATGGATGTCCTCTTTCGCGTCGTTCTCTTACCGCTTGGTTCATCCAGCTTGGAGGTTCTCCTCTTTCTTGGAAAACACACAAACAGGATGTGGTGTCTCGTTCCTCGACTGAGTCTGAATATCGGGCTATGGCTGATACGGTGAGTGAACTCTTGTGGTTGCGCGGGTTACTTACGACTCTTGGTGTTGATTATTCAGCTGCTATTCCTCTTCATTGTGACAACCAATCGGCGATATACATCAGTACCAATCCAGTCTTCCACGAACGGACTAAACATACTGAAACAGATTGTCATTTCATTCGGGATGAGATAGTTCGTGGTGTCATTGTTCCTGTTCATGTTTCTACGGGTTTGCAACTTGCGGATATTTTCACGAAGGCTCTTGGCCAGAAAGAGTTTGAAGTTTTCATTCGCAATCTGGGTATTTGTGATCTCCATACTCCAGACTAAGGGGGGTATTGAGAGGGTTTAGGACTAATATGTAATTAGTATATCCTTATGTATTATTTGGGTAATTAATATCTTTGTATTAGGGCATACCAGTATTGTGTATATAAGGCTATGCCTTACAATCTTAATAAGACAGAAAACCTTTATACAACTCTAGGTTTTGTCATAATTATTAAAATTTATTCATAACTATAATTAATATAAATTAATGCTTATAAAATCTTTACAAGAGGGAGTAAATTAATTAATAAAAGAAGTATTAAAAATGCGAATAAAAATGCCCTTTCACCGCCTGCACGTTATCGTGAGATCATTAAAAAGTCGATGTATCCCCCTTTTAATAAAAGGGAAGTACACAACTTAAGTTTTGTAGACTTTATAAAAAATATAAATGGTTACAAATGCATACTAATAGGTTATATATAAGATATACATTAACCATATACTCTTCATAAGATAATTCTTTATATATAGATAATAAATAATAAATCCATAAATCGTGGAGTATATAGATAATAAATAATAAATCCATAAATCGTGGAGCAAATATATCATGAAGATCACAACATAGTTATTTCAAATGATCTTCTTTTTAATAAAAGAAAAGTACATAACATAGTTTATATTATTTATATTATAATATAAAATAAAGAGAAGTACACAATATAGTTTATATTATAGTGATTAAATTATATTATTTAATTTAAAATTATAATCGCGGAGTTATTTCAAATGATCTCCTTTTTAATAAAAAGAAGTACACAATATAGTTTTTGTAGACTTTATATTTTTAATTAATTATAAGTGATTACAAATATGTTATAGATAGGTTATAGATTAATTCATATATTAATGGTTACACCTAAATATTGGGTGCAACCTTAATTGGAGATATTCCAAATTGATAATTGATATATTAATGGTANAAAAAGAAGTACACAATATAGTTTTTGTAGACTTTATATTTTTAATTAATTATAAATGATTACAAATAGGTTATAGATAGGTTATAGATTAATTCATATATTAATGGTTACACCTAAATATTGGGTGCAACCTTAATTGGAGATATTCCAAATTGATAATTGATATATTAATGGTAATAAATAAAATCATGGATCTTTCAAACTGTATTTTCAGAAGATTTTAGTCATATATCAAGTTGTTTCCAAAGATCTTTAAACACAATATTAGAAATTTACTTTCCACAGATTTTATTGATAAACCATAACGTTCAATAAAAATTAGGACCATGCTAGAGCACAGATTGAATTTTGTTTTTATATTATAATTTTAAGACTTACAAACTCAAGCACGAGTTAAATTTTTATATACTCTAGCACGGAAGCTGCTGGACACACTCTAACACGGATTAATAATTTTATATACTCTAACACGGGTTAAAATTAACAATATAAGACTTATATAATACATTTACATTTCATGAATAATATTTACAATAAAAATTATTTGCATGAGTTGCATCCAAATAATATTATATACAATTACATATATAATATTTTTAAAATAATAAAATGTATTTCAACCCGTGCTGTAGCACGGGTCCAAATCTAGTTTCAAATTATTATGGCATTGGCTACTACGAGGAAACAAGAAAATACTAATAATTTATGGCATCGTGTACCACGAGGAAACAAGAAAATGACTCACCAGATCGTAATTAGTAGGATAACTCCTCGTTTGTAATTAAAATAAATATAAAACTGTGTATAAAAGGGGCACCTTCACTATCATCATCACTCCACAAAGCCACATTGGTTCATCGTAACCGCATCATAAGAGGTAATAGTTATAACTTATACATACATAGTATTAGTACTAGTAGTTAAAATTGTTTAATTTAAACCTAAGTACGAGATGCTTATATACTTTGTTTCTAAAAATGCGTAATTTAAATTAATTATTGATTATAAGAAAAAATATCTCTAGATTTGAATTGCAACGCGATGGCCCTATTGGTGAAAGCTAAAGGTGGAAATGGAGGGAATGAATGGGATGATGGATTTGATTATGAGGGTGTAACGAAGATACTATTGTAAGCAAAGTAGTTTAAGAACACAAGAATTAAAAGAATCACTCTCTTTTATTGATCTTTAGGAAACTCTCTCAAAACCTAAAGCTTATTCTTGTTCTCTCTAAAACTTATAAGTTATGCCACACATTGGCATCTTCTTATATAGAGAACTTAAACACCAAATCCTATTCCTTTTAGTATATATCTAGATAACTCCTAAATATAACTTGTCATTATCCTAATCCTTTAGAAACCACAACTTGGTAGGATTAGGATTCCTTATGACTCAAGCTTTCTTCAAGCTTAAGTCAACAATCTCCCCTCTAAGCTTGAAGTCAGTCTCCTCTAAGTCTTGAACTCCAATTAGCTCCCTCATTTCTTTGAATTTAATTCTCCCCAATGCCTTAGTCAGAATATCAGCCTTCTGTTACCATTTTCAACACACTCTCTTATAAAGTGATACCTTTTGTGAATATGTTTGCTCCTACCGTGAAAAACAGGGTTCTTTGTTAAGGCAATTGCAGACTTGTTGTCCACTCTGATCGTGACCTTCTCTCTTGATATACCAGTGACTTCTTCGAGTAAGTCTTGAAGCCATATGGCCTGCCGAGCTGCCTCTGTTCCGGCCATGAATTCGGCCTCACAAGATAACAGCGCCACAGTATCTTGCTTCTGCGAACACCACGAGATTGGGCTTCCTCCAAGATAGAAGATGTGACCAGTGGTGCTTCTTCCGTCGTCTGGATCCACATTGTGGCTACTGTCACTGTAGCCTATCAACCTTGGCACCGTTGTAGCAGACCGTTTGAAAACAAGACCAAAGTTTATAGTACCCTGCAGATATCGTAACACCTGTTTCATCGCAGCACCATGAGAGACTTTGGGATTCTGCATATACCTGCTAAGCACTCCTACACAATATGTTAAGTCTGGTCGTGTGTGGAGCAGGTAGCGAAGACATCCGACATTCTTTCTAAAGCTTGTGGCATCGATATCCTCTTCCTCCTCTGCTTTTGCTAACTTCAAGCCAGGTTCCATAGGCATAAGAGTTCGGTTGCATTCTTGCATTCCTGCTTGCTCTAAGATCTTCTTAGCATACCGTTGTTGTGTTAATACGATTCCACCCTCAAATTGTCGAACTTCAATTCCCAAGTAGTATGTTAACCTTCCCAGATCGCTCATATCAAACTTGGTTGCCATTTCTTGCTTGAACTCAATGATAACACGAACACTTGTTCCTGAGACAAACAGATCGTCTACATATACTGCAACAATGAGTAGATTCCCTTTTACTTCCTTGCGATAGACTGATGGCTCTTTAGAACATTTCTTGAACTGCATCTCTACAAGAATTTGGTTTAACTTGTTGTTCCACGCCCTCGGAGCCTGCCTTAATCCATACAAAGCCTTATTGAGTTTATAAACCTTGTCTTCACTTCCCTTAACCTCAAAACCTTCTGGCTGTGTGACATAAACGGTTTCTTTCAGCTCACCATGTAAGAACGCAGTCTTAACATCTAGGTGATGAATCTCCCAACCGTTAGTTGCTGCAAGATTAAGTAACAACCGTATGGTCTCAATCCTAGCTACTGGAGCAAAGACCTCGTCAAAGTCGACCCCGTACTGTTGAACATAACCTTTGGCCACCAACCGTGCTTTGTATTTGTTGATAGTCCCATCCGAGTTTCGCTTGAGTTTAAATATCCATTTCACACCTATAGGTTTAACTCCAGCTGGTAGGTTTACAAGATTCCACACTTGATTTTTCTTGATTGACAGAAGCTCATCTTCACACGCACATATCCATTCCTTAACATCCTTTGCTTCGAAGTAATTTCTAGGCTCGTTATTTAAACACATGAGTAGAAATTCTCCTTCTTCTTCAGCCAACAGAACATAATCCTGCAGGTACTTCGGTTTTATTGTCTCTCTGGATGATCGTCTTAGTGCAGGTTGTTCTTGACTCGTAGCTTCTTGATCAGCATCAAGGGAACTTTCAGAGAGTCTATCATCGTTTTCTTCATTGATCTCTTGAACACGATCTTCAGTACGACCTGCATCAGATTCTTCTCATCTTCTTGTTGAATCCCTCGATTCCCAAAAACTCCAAACACGACACTAAAGCTTCCACTCTGTTCTGTAGCTTGACTGTTAGTGTTCCAATTCCACCCCTTTGTTTCATCAAACACTACATCCCTGCTCACAATTATTCTTCGAGTCTGTGGTTCTAGCAGTCTATAGGCCTTAGAACCAGGTTCTGTCCCGAGATGAACTGTAGTCCGAGACCTATCATCTAGTTTGCGGAGATGAGGTTTGTCTACCTTAGCGTATCCGATGCAGCCAAATACTCGGAGGTGGTCAATGTTTGGTTTCTTGTTTCGTAAAGCCTCGTATGGTGTCTTATTATCTAGAGATCTTGTTCCTATCCGATTCAACAAGTAGGTTGAATGTCTCATGGCCTCACCCCATAAATAGTTTGGAACCTGCATGTGCTTCATGATGCTTCTCGTCATCTCTAGTAATGTCCTATTCCTTCTTTCCACAACCCCGTTCTGTTGTGGAGTGTATGGTGCGGTAAGGTGCCTTTTGATCCTGAAGTCTTCACAGAACAGATTGAACTCCTGCGACACAAACTCTCCCCCTCTGTCTGTCCTGAAAGTCTGTATCTTTACCCCTGTTTCTTGTTCTACAACTTGCTTAAATCTCTTAAATTTTTCAAACGCTTCACCCTTTTCTTTGAGTAGAATTGTCCACATATATCTCGAGTGATCATCTATGAGGACAAATATGTATTTGTTTCCAGCAGCGGTGTTAGGCGAGATAGGTCCGCATAAATCACTGTGAATGAGTTCCAACACTGTGTCTGCTCTGTATGAAGTGGCTTTTGGGAACACCCTGCGTGTTTGTTTACCAAGCAGACATGATGAGCATACTTCAGAGTTAACTGTGAACCGTGGTAATCCCTGAGTGAGTTTGTTCTGCATCATTGTCTTCAGTGCGTCAGAGTGTAAGTGTCCCAACCTAGCATGCCACCTACTGAAATCACTTATGGTTTTGGAGACCAAACATGTAGTGTTTTTGATTCCCATGATTACCTTGTACAGCCTGTTGTTGACCTTACAGACTTGACAAGTAATTTTCCTTGTCGGTCATGCATTGTTAAAAGTTCTCCTCGCAGTCTAATATCACACCCTGCTTCTGCTGCTTGACCGAGACTGATGATGTTACTTTTAAGGTCTGGAATAGAGTACACATCTAACATCCGTCTTGGTTCTCCATTGATGTCAATGAACGATATTGCTCCTTTCCCTTTGATGTCGATTCTGGAATCATCACCGAAACGTACCTTTCCTGTGATGGTCTCATCAATTGAATCGAAGTATCTCTTATCACCCGTCATGTGGTTACTAGCACCATTGTCAAGATACCACACATTCTCTCCACTTGTTTTAGTTTCGAATTTGCTTGGTTTACAGTGTTTCTCATTCAAGTACACAACTTCGTGTAACATAAGGGCGTCAGCATCTTGAGTATCGGTGTTATTATCCGGTTCTTGTACTTCCTGCAGTTTCAACAGACGATCAGGGCAGCTTGAAGCGTAATGACCGATCTTGTCACAGCGAAAACACATAATCTTCGAGAGATCTCTTCCTCCATTAGATCTTCCACGACCTCTTCCTCTAAAACCGAAACGTCCTCCTCGTCCTCTGTTCCTAGAATCTCCACTATAGTCACGGTTTTGGTAAGCTTCCATGTTTGAGTACAGTAACTTGCTTGGATCCTCTTGTTCTGTTTCCTCCTCAAAGATTCTCTCTTCGTATGCCTTCATTCGACCGATAATGTCCTCAAAGCTGGTCTTGTTAAGATCAAGGACTTGTTCTAATGATGCTACGATATGAATATACTTTGACCGAGGAAGACACTTGAGAAATTTTTTCACGATCTTGGATTCCTCAATACTTTCTCCAAGTGCTTCAGCTTTTGAAGATATCTCAGATAATTTTCCGGCGAGATCATCAACTTTATCTGTCTCCTTCATCCTAAGTCGGTCAAATTCAGACATTAAGGTCTGCAACCTAGCTTCCTTGACTCGCTCAGCTCCAACGTGCCTTGCCTGAATTGCGTCCCACACCTTTTTTGCAGTGTCTAGTTCCCCAACTTGCAGGATGAGTGCTTCCGGAATTGATTGAAACAACAGAGCTGTCGCCATGTTATTCATATCAGCATCATCCCCTGGAGCCTCGATGATTGGCCAGACTTTGTGTATTTTAAGAAGGATCCGCATCTTCATGGACCAGACCGTGTAGTTTGTGGAATTCAACATTGGACACTTGAGAGAGGAAGAGGATCCTCCTCCATCAACAGGTTTCGAAGTCTCAACGATCTCTCCCATAGGTTTGATATCTCCCATCGCTCTGATACCAATTATTGTAAGCAAAGTAGTTTAAGAACACAAGAATTAACAGAATCACTCTCTTTTATTGATCTTTAGGAAACTCTCTCGAAACCTAAAGCTTATTCTTGTTCTCTCTAAAACTTATAAGTTATGCCACACATTGGCATCTCCTTATATAGAGAACTTAAACACCAAATCCTACTCCTTTTAGTATATATCTAGATAACTCCTAAATATAACTTGTCATTATCCTAATCCTTTAGAAACCACAGGTAGGATTAGGATTCCTTATGACTCAAGCTTTCTTCAAGCTTAAGTCAACAGATACATGTACGAGCTGGTTCTGATGGCATTCAGTACATCAAGTTTGACTATGTCAAGGCCGGAAAAACAATTTCTGGACCAATCCATGGTGTCTCTGGTCTTGGTATGACACAAACGGTATGTATTGTGTCTGAACTTAATTTATATATCTTAACTAAGAATGTGGTAGTCTAGTGGTTAGCACTTGGAGTTGGTTCCACTATGTCCTAGTTTGATTTTACTTTGGGAGGAGCCGAGGAGGGGTATTTCGAAAAAGAGATCAATTAAGGTCTAGGTCCAAACTTGGAGGTTAAACAGAAAAAACTTTATAAATCATAATTTTTGGTGTTTTTTCTTTGGCAGCTTGAGATTAACCATTTGCAAAAGGAATATCTGGTATCCGTTGAGGGTTACTACGACAAAACTACGGGAGTGATTCAATCAATCCAATTCAAAACTAACGAGCAAACTTCTGATTTGATGGGGTTCAACAAGGGTACTAAGTTTTCACCAGGTTCCATGAGGAGAAAAATCATTGGGTTCCATGGCTTTTCTGACAAGAATGTGCACTCTCTTGGAGCATATTTCATCAGGATTCCTGCAACCAAATCGGCTATGCAAGGTGGTCAAACCACGGGGAGAAGTTATGATCATGGTGGTGACTATGATGGCATAAGAAAAGTGTACGTTACACATGATGGCACTTCAATAAGGAATATGAGGGTGGACTATGACAAAGGCGGTCAAGTGGAATGCTTTGAGTACGGTGACAAGATCGGATTAGGAGATGAGGTTATTCTAATTTCCAAAGCTCTAATTATATATTGGTTTACTATTGATATGTTAATTTGTTTAAACATGCACAAATCTCTTATTATATCAAGATTTCCTGAACCTTTTTAATTGTTGTTATTATTACAGTATCTCCGAATGAAATTATCCACGATTACGGTGAATTATCCATACGAATGTATCTTATCCGTAGAAGGAAGCTACGCAAACACCCAACCTTACGGATGTATTGTCCTTAGGTCTTTAACTTTCAAAACATCAAATGGGAGAACCTTAGTAGTGGGAACAGTGGCTGGTACCAAGTTCTCCCTGCAGAGCGAAGGCAATGCTATTGTTGGATTCCATGGACGGGTAGGTTCTTGTGTTGATAGTATCGGGGCATATTACGCTCCCTTTACTCCCTCTCCTCCTCCTACAGAGAAACTAGAGGGACAAGGTGGTGCTGGAGGAGAGTCTTGGGACGATGGTGCTTTCCAAAATGTGAGGAAGGTATACATAGGACAAGGCGAGTATGGTATCGTCTCTGTTAAGTTCGAGTACGAGAACGACACTGGTGAGGTGGTTGTTGGAGGTGAACATGGAAAGACGACTTTGCTTGGATACGAAGAGGTGATGATTACTCCTTAATTAATTTACTTGTTTTTGTTTAAAATTATACTATATATATAGATAAAGTTCTTAAGTTATATATATTTCTCCTAATCTCAAAAACAATTAAGTTTAATTAATATTTTACACTTCATAGTTTGAGGTGGATTATCCAAGTGAATACATCACGTCAGTAGAGGCTTGCCACGACAAGGTTATGGGAGCTGAAACAGGAGTTATAACGATGGTTAGGTTCAAGACAAACAAACGCACCTCTCCACCCTTTGGACTTGAAGCTGGTGTCAACTTTGTCCTCAAGAAGGAAGGTCACAAGATCAATGGGTTCCATGGAAAATCTAGTACTATACTTCATCAGATTGGGGTTCATGTCGTTCCCATCACTGAGTGACCATCCACAGCTACCTTCATTATCGATTGAACAATCCTCTGTCAAAGTTTGGTTTTTGTTGCTTTTATATATAAATCTGTATTAATTATTCTCCTCGTCTGCTTGTTGTTTGTGTTCCATATTATGCATCGTTAACCTATTTCACTTTTCAGATAATAATAAGACAATCATGTCATCCATGTCGTTGTTGAAAATTTTATAATTAATATTACTATAATTCATATACTGTCCTACAAAAAAAAAATTATGAAATCCCTATTATATTTTCGACACAAATCTTGGTAGAAAAAAATTTCTACTTTGAAAAATAGAGATTGTAAAAAAATCTAGAAATTTTTCCATACAAAGTCAGTAGAAATTTGAAAAGAGTTCGGTTGGGAAAAAAAAAAAGAAGGAAAAAACCAATTAGTACGTTAGGAATTCTGTAGGGAAAAAACCAATTAGTACGTTAGGGAATTCTGTAATAAAAAAACTTCGAAAACGAGTTTGTAAAATGAAAGACATGAACCACTTTTAAGAACTCATAAAATAAATCTTCAACGGTTGGGTTTACCATGGATTGTTTGGTTAATCTGGAAAGACAGAAATAAAAAAAGTTTTTCAAGGTTTTCAGACAGAGCCTATTGAGATTTTTAATCAGGCGGCTTTTGAAAAATTGTTATGGGAGGAGGCTAAATCTTATCATGCGGTTCCCTTAGATCCTCTATCTCTGGAGACTCGGGTTTCAGTCTCCCGATGTCAGGTTGATGGATCTTGGAAGATTTCAGATCCTTTGGAAGGCTTAGGATGGTGGTTTGGTAGCAGTGAAGATACTACGTTGTTACTAGGAGCACGTAGTCAGCGACGTGGCCCCTCACCTTTACATTCGAAGTTACAGGCGCTGATTTGGGCGATGAAATCCCTTTTGGAGTCAGGTGTTGATTGTCAGATTTTTGAGTCGGATTATGCTGAGTTGGTGGCGATGGTGCATTGTCCTGATGAATGGTCAGCTTTCTCCAATTTGTTGGATAGGTTCAGTTTGCTTCGTTCATCCTTCCCGTCTTTCACGCTCTCGAAGATCCCGCGCACATCCAATGTATGGGCAGATTGTCTCGCCGTTGTTCAAGATTTTTATTTACTGCAACTTCTTTTGTAAACTCTTATCCTCCAGTTTGGGCTACCAACTTTGAAGTTATTTTTTAATTTAATGTTTGGTTGACAAAAAAAAAATCTTCAACAATAAAAAAAAAAAAAAATTATTAGTCCCACTAATGTGATTTAAACATTATAAATACATCATTTTATTGAATGCTCTGTTTGTCTGTCCTCCCCTCCTAGGGAGACTTGTACTTTTTAACTGGGATATGGCCTTTGCTTTTGAATACATGTAATGTATAGATCTCTAATAAATTACACAAAATTCACAACGAATACTAATTATACGCGATACCACAGCCATTAACATCTTACTGTTGACGAGAGATCCATGATACTTATTTATCACCAACAAAAGTGATAAGAGGCTTAGTGATCTCTTTCCTCTAGTTTCTTTCCCCTTTGTTGTGCTTGAAGATATCTATTTTTTTTCTTTATAGCAAAAAATACTTTACACGTGGGAGAGCTTCGTAGATTTTTTAATAAACTCTCTTGCCAGTTTCATCTCTGAAAGCTTTCCTATAAAAGGGAACTTTGCATTTCATGATGCACTTGAGATCGTTCAAGTTTCCTTTGAGGATCTCAACAACCTAATGAAGACAAAATATATCATAACCAATGTGGTTTCTTACTTGTTCAACAAGAAAATTGGGCCAGGTTAGATACCTGACTCATCCCTGGCCTCTCTATTGATGATTGTTGGATTGATAATGCAGCAGCCAAAAGTACAAGTTTTATCTGCCTCCACTCGTACTCACCCGCCAGTGATGGATCTATTAGCTCTCTAATTTTGTTCTTCTTCATCAATGGTTTTGCCTAAGAAACAAAAAGGGAAGGAACTAAGAACAAATGTGCAATTTCAACCCGGCCATGGTGGCACAGTTTGCTTTAACCATGCTAGCTTGCGTGAAACTATTTCTCAAGGGTTTGCTCATCCCGACATTAGTCAGGTGCTTTTGTCTGAAAAACAAAAGGAAGAACTTACCCATAGAACAAGACTTTGCTTGGAGTAATCAAGAGCTCGTCGTCCAGTAACTAGTTCCAGTAAAAGTACACCCAAGGCGAATACATCAGTCTTTTCATCTACTATCCCGTGTGTTAAGTACTCCGGAGCAAGATATCTGAAACAAAGGACACAAAATCTATCTCTAAGACCTCCTTGCTAAAAACCAATATCCAAGAAAGAAAGAATATGCTTAAAGCCTAGACTCACCCGAATGTACCCTCAAACTTTGAAACAATATGGTGTGTCCAGTGTTCAGGTAGCCACTTCGCAAGGCCAAAGTCACATATCTATAACCCCAAGACATTTTCATTACAAGGAAATAATTAAAAGTGTATGTTTTTACTGTCAGAACATCATTTAGGGTAATAGGTATCATACCTGAGGTGAAAAATCATGTGTGAGAAGAATGTTTGCCGCTTTAATATCTCTATGTATAATTCTCCTGTGGCATCCTTTATGAAGATACACTAGTCCCTCTGCAATTCCCAATGCTATCTTGTACCTAATGCTCCATTTCATCTTCTCCTTGGAACCTATAATATCATTAAACAATTGATAAATACAATAACAATTAAGAATGTAAGTAATTAGAGAGAAAAAAGGTAATTAAAAAAGAGAACATACTATAAAGCATTGAAGCTAAGCTGCCATGAGGTGATAACTCAAGAACAAGATGCATTCCTCCTTCGACCCCATAGCCTAAAAGCTTAGCTATATTTGGATGGTTAACATGTGCCATTATACCCATCTCCGTTAGAAAATCCACAATGATCTCTTCGCTATTTCCTCGCATCAGCCGTTTTATCGCTACCATTTGTCCATTTGGTAACGTCCCCTTGTAAACTTCAGCATAACCCCCTTTCCCAATTAGATTTTCTGCTCACAAAATATTTCAACAAAATTAAATGAAAAAATTTCCACCTATCCTTAACAACACATTCATGACCCAAATTTACTTCAAAACAAACAAAATTCACCTAAAATGGATTGCTAATGTTTACAGTCCAAAATTGGATTCAGAATACGAACTGCAACAAAAACATTCAAACCTATGGAGACAAATGAGATTTGGTACGAACCTAAAGCGAAATTGTTTGTAGCAGACTTGAGGTCAGAGAAGGTGAAGATTCTTCTAGGAGAGTGTAGAAGAAAGTGAGAATCATTGGAGCCAAATCTGAAACTCTCCCTCATGCTATTGCATCTTCTCAAAGAGCTCTGGATAACGCCATTGTTGTGAAACGGAATCTTGAGATTTTCAAGAGACTTCTTGGATCTGCTTCTGAGAAGCTGAACCATCTTGCGGAAACGAGAAGAAGAAGAAGAAGGGTTCTTTACCGTCTCCGAGGAGCTACCAAACTCTTCCGTTCTGAAGAACTCTTCGAGAACTCCGCTCGGTGAAGAAGAATCTGGAACTTTCATTGCAATGCTCTGAAGAAGAAGAAAGACAAAACTGGTTTGAATTTGGACAGACACATTTTAGCATCTAATTTTGAACTTGAAGCGGCGCATTTTTTTTTAATTTTCCGCGAAAAAAGGTAAAATTATTAATTCTTCCTTTTCCCCTTTCTAATTAAAAAATTCTTTTTTGTTGTTGTTGTTGTTGTAAAAGACATAGAAATTTTGCAAGCAAAGTTAAGCAAAAAACATCAAAGGAGAGAGAAGAATGTCCGAAGCGATAGTGAATGTTTAAGGCAACAACCGTAGCTAGTGCACCGACAAATGTTTATTCGTTTATGAAACTATTTTCTATAAACCATTTTTGGTAAGGAAGTGACACAAGTACACATTGTGCATGAGAAATTAAACAACATATCTCTTGTTTATTATATTCAAAAAAAATGATGGACAATATCTAAGAAACACATATTTTAGAGAAAGGAAAATGTCCGAACATTAACCAATTCAAAAATGTTTTTTACCCATATCAAACCAATTTTATTTCGATCATTGAATTAATATCAAATGTAGCCAAGAACTGATGAAGAGTAACCAAGAAATAAATTATTAAGAAAATAAAAAATTCAATTCGACATAAAAAGAAGATGATGAGGAAGAAAATAAGAAAAGCAGAAAAAACATCTTAAATTAGAAAATATACCATGAAAGAAGAGAAACTAAGTATGTCTGAAACTCAATATATTCTGCTGGATGAAGTGAGCTAGAGAGAGAGTTAATTGTGGAGAGTGGAGACTATCACTTCAGGTGTGATAAACCATCGCTTTCTTAATTACCAAAATATATAGGACAGTCAAATTAATGTCTGTCCTCTTTCAATGATCACGATGAAAGAAATAGGAAGAAATAGAACTTGAAATAGGCAAGAAAATAAATAAATTACGATATGTGAATTAGATATATATTTTACAGGAGACCTGAAAATTAAACTTAAAGAAAAAAAAATCTTCTGTGTTAGAAGGATTTGCACTTGCAAAAACAAGAAAAAAATAATTTAGTTTTTATAACACTTTTTATATTGACGTTTTTTCCTTCTAATGTGCAATGCACTTAGAAAAACTATTTTAGTGGTATTTTAGTAATATTAAATTATGATATTTTAAGAATAAAAACCTATTTTTGTGGTATTTATGATAATTGCCCCTTAGAAAATCCTTATATAATATTGACGAAATTATAAAACGTTTGAAACACTTTAAACCAATCCTCCTAATAGAGTCAAAATGAGAAATTTTTTTTATGGGTACACTTTGGTAAATATGAAAAAGCCATGAATGATTAATTATATCTTTGAATTAGAGTGTTCTCCTCAAGACACGTTAGTAATTTACCCAAGAGAATGTGAAGGTTTGTATCTAATTCCATGAAAGAATTGACAAAATTTTATGATGGTTAACCAAAAGAGTGCAAATGCTATTTCCAATCAATAATTTATCAATCGGGTAGATAAAATCTTAGAAAGGTGGTGATTGAACTAGATGTTTGGGCTGAATTTCACAAAACTTCAAGATGGTGCAAATAATCTATTAGAACTCCAAAAGAATCGGTTAGATATCTCGTCACTCCATATTGGACTAGACACTATGCTTTTACTTTATAGACAATGCATTGTCGTATTAGACACGTACATGTATGGATATAGATAATGATGAGGCTATCGTAGATCCACCAATCTCCTAATAAGTAGTATAAATTACTTATAACGTATCTACCAAACTGCATTCATTTTAGAGTAATTAATGGATTTTTCTTCCAGGAGAAGTTACATTAATATAAGACTAAACAATCATTTGATTGTCATTAGTTGTTGTTACGTCTTACGTGGTACAAATAATACCGAAGCATACTTTACGAGCAAATCAAGGCATAATTATTATGACCATCACTTGTTAATCGTTTTTTTTTTGTTTGCTTTCTTGTTTCTTTTCAGTACGATCGACTTACATTTTCAATAATTTACTAAGCTATTAGTTACGAAATCTTGAAATTTATGTGGAGATTCAAATCAAACCAAGACATTGTAGTTAGCTTAAAATACTAGTATATTTTTTTTCTTTCTTTATAGTTTCTATATCAACTTAGAAATACGATAATTTTCACCAAGTTTGGATGGTTAACGACTTAACGTGAACTTTTAATTTATATACTAGGTGTCGTTTTATAGGGTCACGAACTCAGTTCTAATAAGTTATTTCCTCTCATTTGGTTTTTGTTTTTTCTCGTACAAGCTTGTTTTCCTCTAATACATATTTTTGCATATCAAATTGATAAATATATAAAAATACTGGATATAATTTCAACAGTGTTACCACTTACCAATGGCCCCCTCTGGTCAGTGATTCATCAATATGTCTTCCTACTGCAAAGTTTTATAATGTGAATTAAACTTTGAACTTTTTTTTTTTAACAAAGATTTGATTTCATTTTTTCATAAAGCCTAGCATAGAGAAAATGATTCATAGATCCAAAGTTTTAAAGTACAACATAAACACTACAACACAAATGCGTATTGATAGCACCACGAAAACGCTATTATATGCATAAGATAGTGTTTCCCTAAACGCTTGTCGCTGCTATCTTAGACCCCCCATCTAATATAGCGTTAATTTCCGTGCTATCTTTAAATCAGTAAATGATAGCACTAATATAAGATGCTATAATATTATTTATGGTAGCGTCTATTATGTGTCATGTTATGGATTATTATTGCAATGCTTTTGTGCAATTATAAATTGGATGATAACTATTTTTTACCGCTATTTTATAGTTTATATTAGCGTGAGTGTTGTGCTATAATAATGTTAGTAGTACGCTTTTATAATTTAATTATATAATATTATTACTAATTAATATTTATATTCTATAGCAAATTGTAGAAATAATTCATACATAATACTTAAAATATTTTAACAAACACAAGTTCAAACTCTTAGATAAACTTAAAAACCATGATATTCATAATTAAGTCAATAGGGAGAGAAGGAGAGTAAAAACTAGGAAAGTTTCAGATGACTTCAATCATGTGAGCTAGTGCTGGGCACGGGACGGGTACCCTTGAATTTTCTTCGACCCTTTACTCGTCCCGACCCTAACGGGTAACAGAAAAAATTTACTCATACTCGACCCTTAAATAACGGGTACCCGGAGAAACGGGTACCCGGTAAAAAATAGTTGACCCTTTACTCGTCCCGACCCTTTATTATTACCCGGAAAACGAGTACCCGATAAAAAAATGTTAATAATTGCAATAATAATTTTATCTTTTGAAATCCAAAAAATGAAAAATTCATAAATTTATGCAATATATAGTTCCAAAATTATAAAATTACGAATTTTGAAAATAAAAATAATATATTAATTCAGTTAGGCTAAGTTGAACTTAGGTTTTAACTCTAACTCTATAAATTAATAATAAATAATAATAATAATAATACAAAATATTAACGGGTATTTACGGGTCGGGTAGCAAAACGGGTAAAGGGCCGAGTAACGGGACGGGTATTGAAAACTAAACTAATACCCTATACTCGTCCCTTACTCACGGGTAATATAAATATAATATCCTTTACTCGACCCTAAAGCTGCGGGTACCCTTTTTTTGGGACGGGTACGAGCCGAGTAACGGGTCGAATACGGGTAACGGGTATTACTGCCCAGGCCTAATGTGAGCACATAACAACTCTGTTCTCCGGCCATGCAATAGAAGTACCAAGCGCCTCTTCCATTGTCTCGATTTCAGAAGTTGTTCTCCACACTGCTGCATTGTTGATCTTCACAACATCTGCCCAAACTCGAACTGCATTCGGATCCAAGGGTACGAAGTGGACAGTGTGGTATGGATCATTTGAAGCCCATCGTCCTTCAGCAACAACCCTGTTACTTCCGCTAATATCCATAAGCTTGCATTTCTCATTATCTTTTGACGACATTCCGCTGCGGAGTAGAGAAATAACCAACCAATACAACTTAACATTTCAGAGTTTCAACATTGGAATATAGATAACCAAGGAATATCAAACAACAGTTCAATGAAATATTGATAGAGTTCAAGGAAATTACCTTTGATTTTCAGAGAGGAGATTGTGGAGGTTGTTTAGTTTCCTTTACAGGAGCTTTTGGAGTTGGTTGAGATGTTTGAGTAGTAATTGGTCCAACTGTAGAAGTCTTTGGAGTTTCTGGAGATTTCTCAAGAGAAGGCGATGGACCTGATGACGACTTATTCATGGAAGTACTCTTGGCAGGAGACTTTCGACCTTGTGGAAATTTATGAGTAGATGCTTTTGTGTGTGTTTCATTCACCACTCTGTTGGCAGGCCAAGCTACGAAAGCATGTAACGTCTTCTCCATGTTTGTCATGTCCGGTGTAGACCTCCATAGAAATGCATGAGGTGATAGTACCACATCCACATAAATTTTCACAGCAACTGGTCCGATGGGAATAGCATTAACCATAGCTTGAGGGTCTCTCGACTGCCAACGGCCTTCAGCAACAGGATTGTCACCTGTAACCCAATCCATCATAGTGCATCTGTTCTTCGAACTTACATATGGGCTCTGTGAAACACAAAAACATTAACAACCCAGTCTCAAAGGCAAAAAAAACCATTATCAATAATCTAATACCATTCTCATTACCATCAAAAATTCAAAGATAAGTCAAAATAATGAAATAGTTAAGAAACCATTACCTTTGGCACAGCCTTGTCGTCACTGACCTTTTCATCTCCAGCAACACAACTATCTGCCTCCCACGCAATAATATGACCAACAGCCTCCTCCATAATTTTTATGTTTGTTGTAGGTCTCCAAAGAAATGCATCTGGGATGATGGCAGATTCCATTAACACTTTCACAGTGTTAGGTCCTAATGGAATTTCATTCACATACTCCTCAGTATCAGCCGAAAGAAGACGGCCCTCAGCGACAGTTCCTCAGTTCCAGTCCAATCAACCAAGAGACACTTAGGTGGTACTGATTTGTTAACACTCTACGAAATGGAAATAGTACTTATTCATTTGATTGAGTATTTAAAGGGAACAAAGAAGAGATATTAGTGACTTACTCTTGGAGCTGAGGTTTCACCTTGCTCATCTTCTCCCTATTACAAAATGGCAGTGTAAATGTTAAACAAATATTTTATCTTACTCAAATCAGAAGTTAATCATAATAAGATATTTGTGATAAATGCTTACCGGGTTATTCATTCTCAGTATAATTTCCTCTAACTCTTGAACCTTCTTTTGTAAGTGAGCTTGGTTGTCTTGCATTTGATTCATATATTCAGACTTGTCTTGCATTAACCGACTTGGATTATCAGGTCCTAATATTTGAGTGAGTGTATCGTTCTTACCTAGAGTTGATGTTGATGCGGAAGGAGCGCCACTATCAACATCCTTTGTTGTTCTCTGAACAACAATAATATAAATTCGTAAATGTAATCTTAACCGACTTTATATAACTGAAAGAAATTGAAAGCAAATTTCTACACTTACTATCTTTTCAGCAGCCTGGTTATTAACCAGAGTCCCATCTTTTTTTGTTTGTGACTTGACCCACACTTTCAGCCTTGTTACTTGATTGGGTTCAAATGAGCTCTTTTTCTATAAAAAAAAATAGAATCAACCATATACCATTCATTTATAAATCACAATAGAATAAAAAGAATTATACTTACCATTTCTTCAATCAGTCGAACCATTCCTTTACGGCTAACAGTGTGAGGAATCTGTTTCTGCCGTCTCTCCTTGTATGAATCACTCAGAGCCTTAAAAGCTGAGCTAGTTTTATGGTTGACAAATTTACGCCACTCTTCCGGGTGAATGTTCTTCGGTTTCAGCTGCATCATATCCTTCATGGTCTTAGCCTTCCTGATCTGTGTTACTACACGTGATTTGGAAGCTCTCCAAAGACATCCCATTTGCCTGAACACAACAGTCTTTTGATACTCCTCATCTAATTCAAATATTGCCTGCATTTAGTAACCATATAAAAAACCATTGTTAGAATCTTTAGATAAAAACTTAGAATATTTAGCAAACGCAAACACATTTTGAAGAAACATTAACCTGAATAGATTTCCAGAGGACTGTTTTGATGTTTTCGCCAACCTTTCTCCAATCATCGATTATTATAGCAACATGTTCCCTTACCAATGGACCCAGGTATGATGACAGCTTCACTGAACCTGGTCCACATGGTTCACCAAATTCAGTGAAATCAACTGGTTCTCGTCTAGCTGGATCCCTGGCTATATGTTTCATCCTAGTAGGTCCACACCTTCTCTTAGATGGAGGCTGCACCTCTCTCATATGCAGGATCAGCTCTATATTTGAAGTAGTATGAAAGCAAACTAACATAAACACATCTTATATAATCCAAGAGCACCCAGTTAAACACAACCTACATATATATACTCCATACCTTCGAAGATGAACCCATGCCTTGTCCAACATTTTATGTTTAAACCTTATGAAAAGGTTTAACATGTTTATTAAACTCACAGCCAAAAGCAATCAAACAAGCACACAAGAAGAACATCTTAATCGCATAGACATAACAATCGTAACAAACAGAAGAATAACAACTTAAACTCAAAGCCACAAGCAGTTAAACAAACACACAAGAACAAATGCCTCAACGAGATGATTCTTACCTCTACAAACAAATGCCTCAACGAGATGATTCTCTTTGTTATAGATCCTCTTCGTTATCCCTTTATTGAAAACATATACAAATTTAGTAAGTAAAAATGAGACCAACTCAAGCAGATGGAAAATCTAATCGAGGTATATATTGGTGAAATCTGTACCTTCTGACTTGCTGCACAGTGAACCCTAATCTGAACGGCGGAGCAGATAACTGAAGCCTTCGAACCTTGAAATCAGATACAAATTAAGTAAGTACAAAAGAAAATAACAGAAGCCGAATGAAAAGCTAATCGATTTATCGAAGACTGAACCCTAACTTGAACGGCGGAGATGACGAGTGAAGCCGTCGAAGGTCGAGGTTATCACCGGCGACAAGTTCGTGACGAAATGAATTGGATGTGTCGGAGAAATCGAAGAGACAGAGAGATGAGAGATGTCAGAGACAACAAAGAGTGTCGTGTTTTTTTTTTTCAGATCTGATTTTTCTTTCTAGCAAAAAAAAAAAAACTATTTTTTATCACTAACTAAGGCGCTCAAATCTGCCAAATATTACTAAGTATTGGCGCCTATAGTGGCATAGCAGAATTTTGGGCTCCAAAACTTAATTTTGGTTTCCCGCATAGTGAAAATACGGTTTAGCACTAACTTAATGATGTAATATAGTATCCCAACAAAGCTAACCATCTATAATAACAGTATCCTAAATCTTGCTATCCTCCTGTGCTATCAATACGCATTTGTGTTGTAGTGAAAGAAAGGGCATTCACCAATGCCAAAAAAATAGATAAAAGTGATCGACATAGAGACCAAGAGAGCTTTAAGGCAAAGGCTAAGAAGCGGTTTGACATATGTGAGATCAAGGTTTGTCGAACAGTCTTCCATGAGTAGATCACTGGTAGACAAGTTGGTCATTGTCACAAGACTAAATGACATTGATAATGTAGTCATGGCCGTGAGTCTCGCCGGCACGAGAAGAGCTACTTGAAGTAGAGCATAGGCCAAACCATGGGAGATTATTGTTTTATAATCTGGTGGAGCATGTTTTGTAACACTAACTAAAGAATCTGAACCTTCCTTAAGGCAAGCTAATGCTTATGGGATCCAGATCGTAGAAGTGATGGCAACAAGGTGCAAGATATATAGCAGCCTTACTATCACAGTAGAGATCAACAAGTGCCAAATGATTTATATGGAGACTAAGAAGAAGACCTTGAGCCACAAATTCCCAAACCGTGTATTGCATAAGATGATATTCTACTTCGCTTTTTCCAGTTTTTTTTGTTTTCCAAGAAATTGAAGACTGACCAAGTTGAATGAAATAGCTTGTGAGAAGACAATGATTCCAGTCAGAGTCGCACCATGCTGTCAACGTTAGAGGAGAATTAACCTGGAGTAAAATCCCTTGACCAGGATTACCTTTTAGCAATCGGACTACCCAAAGTGTCGCGTTCCAATGATATATCTATGGTTGCTTTATAAACCGTGTAAAGATATGAATAATATCTGAGATATCAGGTCGAGTAACTACAAGAAAACTTAACCTTCCAACTAATCGGCGAAAACAAGCTGGTTCTGGAAAATCAGCAATTTTGGAAAGACAAAGCCGATGATTTTGATCTAGAGGGAACACTAGTGGCCTTGCTCCAAGAAGACCAACTTCAAAGATAACGTCAAGTGCATACTTTCATTTCTTTGACACATGTAAATCTTAAACGGACTGTAGGCAACCTCAATACCTAAGAAGTACTTGCAAACACCAAATCTTTCATAAAAAAGAAAGAACTAAAGTAATTCTTAAATGTTTGTATTAACTCTGGCAAACTCCAAGTAATCACTAGATCGTCAACATATACCAGAACAGTGTAAGTTGAGTTTTATCTCAATGCAAAATAAAAAAGTGAGTAGTCAGAGATGCATCGAGTGAAGCCGTAGTCAACCAAAGCAGATGTTGACTATGGCTTTTGTCTGTTTTATCTTAAATGTCTGTTTTACTCACACGCATTTGTTTCTTTTCTCTTGTGTGTTTCAGGTACATGCCTAAGCCTAACACCAGGAAAAATCCTACTGGTCCAGTTGTTAAGCTTATAAACCAAGAGTTAGGACAACTAGAGCGTGATAACACAAAAGCAGCCAAATCAGCAAAGATGGTCAACCCAATCATATTGAGACCAGATGCGGCTGGAGTTTGAGGGATCAAGAGGGTCATGTGCGCAACGAACTAGGCCAAAAACTTGATGCTGAAGGACATGTTATTCAAGAAGAACTCGTTGTGGCCGATGGGAATGCAGGTTGTGTCAATCGACGCAATGCTGGCATCGATCGACACAACCAAGATGGCATCGACCGACGCAACGTTGGCGTCGATCGATGCAATGCCAGAGCCGATGCAGAGAACCTTCAGCCTAGACGGGACAACAATGGAGAGCTTGTCAAGACTCTTGCAGACTTCAACAGGCCAGATTTGTTCTATGAGAACCGATCCGCGATTGTCCCTCCTCCATTTCCAAGGAATGATTTTGAGCTGAAGCCTGCCTATTTTGCTCTTGTTGGATAAAGACCATTCTAGAACTTGCCACATGAGAAGCCTCTAGACCACATTGAACACTTTGAGGACATAGTCACAAGCATCAAGGCTAATGGAGTCACAGAGGACTATCTCTACTGCAAGCTTTTCCCCTACTCTCTTGCTGGGGAAGCTTCTCATTGGCTAAGGCAGCTCAAATCAGGATCTCTGAATACCTGGAATGATATCAAGGTGGCATTCCTCAATTACTTCTATGATGATGCAATGTCTGATGAGCTGAGGATTAAGCTCTCCACCTTTAGACAAGGACCAGCTGAATCTTACAAAGCTGCTTGGGTAAGGTTCAAGGCATACCAGAGAGACTGTCTGCATCATGGGTCTCAGAGGTGCAGTTGATTAGTATCTTCTTTAGCGTAATTGACTGGAGGTATCAGATGGCTTTGGATGCTGCTAGTAATGGGAATTTCAAGACAGGGTATCCAGATGATGCTGAAAAGTTGATAGAAAGGCTAGCATCTAGCAACAGTAACAAGAATGCAGACCTAGAGAGGAAGAGAGCACATGAAGGCCATGATTCAAATCAGTTTGCTACAGTGAATGCTAAGTTGGATACAGTGCATAATCTTCTTGTTGGAAAGAAGTCAGTCCATTTTGCTGAAGATGTTGAGATTTTTGAGCCAAAGACAGAGACTACAGAAGAAGATGTCAACTATGTGTATGGAGCTGGGTATCAAAATCAGAGATTTGGTCAGAAGAATTCCTTCACAGGAAATCCAAACAACAACTTCACTAGGAACTATGGTTCTTCTTCTTACCAACCCCTCCCTCCACCCAATTCAGAGAGCAAGATGGAATCAATGCTTGGATAGATTTTGGAAGGTCAACAGAAGTTAACTGTAGACTTCAATGGGAAGATTGATTCTGTATACACTGAGCTGACTGGGAAGTTTGATGCATTAAACACTCATGTCAAGAAGCTGGAGAATCAAGTGATTCAGACTGCTGGGTCTGTTAAAAGACAAGAGGAATTTCTTTCTAGAAGAACAGAGTCGAACCCTGCTTGTAATGCGATTTTGGTGAAGGAAGGAGACAAAGATACGTTAGTTGACCCAGCATCGATCGACACTACACAAGAGCATCGATAGATGCAAACTCAATCAAGCGTCGATCGATACAATGTCAGCATCGATCGACACCTCCCACAGACAGCTACGGTTTCTTTTCCAGTTCCACCATCTGATTCAGAAAAAGCATTATAAGCCTAAGGTTCCTTTTCCTAAGCCTAGGAGGTCTAAGTAGGAGCTTGAGGAAGCTAGATGCAAGGCTATGATGGACAAGGTGATGATAGAGATGCCTTTGATTGATGCTGTCAAGTTTTCTCCTGGGATTAAGCGGTATGTCAAGAGAATGGTCACCAATGGTTTGAGTCCTCAGGAAGGAGCACTGCTTATAAAGGATGTCAGCTCAATTCTGTTGAAGCAACCTCCACAGAGGAAGAAGGATAAGAAGCAGGAGGTGGTTGTCTCTAAGGAAGTAAGTGCAGTGATTCAGAGTAGGATTGTAGAGAAGTTACCAGATCCAGGAAGTTTTGTGTTAGATTGCTCTATCTCCACAGGAAGGTTTCTTCACTCTCTTTGCGATTTTGGCTCTAGTATCAATTTGATGCCACATTCTGTTGCTGTGAGACTTGGAATGACAGATTTCAAGCCAACTAAGATCTCTCTTTTATTAGCTGATCGATCCAGAAGGATTCCTGAAGGTGTCTTAGAAGATGTTCGGATTAAGATTGGAGAATGCATGATTCCCACTGACTTTGTGGTGCTGGAATATGACAAAGAGCCTAGTGATCCTCTCATCTTAGGACGCTCTTTCTTGGCTACAGCTGGTGCCATCATTGATGTTAAGAAGGGACACATAGCTAGGGATGTTAAATGTGGGTTAAAACCCATTGGGTACCCGAAACCCATATTTATTATAGGGTTTTCGGACCCATTTTTAACTCAAAAAAAAAAGTGGGTTTATAATGGGCAGGTACCAGAAATAATGGAGTCTTATCGGGTTTACCCTATTAAGATTATGGGTACCCATCGGGTTTTTTTTTCTTCCTCAATTAATGTCCTACTAAACCGACGCCGTTCCTTCCTTCACAACTCTTCATCAAAAAACCTATCCTAGTTCAGCGAAGAGATGAATTCTTCCCCCGTGATTTCAACATCAAATCTATAGAATCAAAAAGATTGATGCTTTCATAACTGATGAGTTGGGTGATTCTGGTTTAGGAGAAAGAAGAGGAAGAGAGAGCGAGAGATTTGATTTGGGTTTGTGAATTGTTTCCTTTATTGACCCATGATTTTGGTTTGGTTTGGATTTCTGGTTTGTGAAACCTGAACATCTGGTTCAATATCAAACTTGAATCAATTATTCTATTGTATCGTAACCTACAGTTTTGTAATTGATCTTTTTGCTATTGATTTCTCTGCAAATCGAAATAATTAAATTTGACCTGAAATTTTGGTACAGCAAATTCGGGTACCCATGGGTAGTTCTGATACAGTCGGGTTTTTTCTGGGTTTACCCATGATATTAAAAACCCATTCGGGTTTTATGAATTCGGGTTTTTTGTGGGCAGTTTTTTTTCGGGTTCGGGTCGGGTCGGGTTTTTTTACCCACCACAACATCCCTACACATAGCTCTGAATGTAGATGATTTGGTTATGAACCTTGAGAAGGACAAGCTGAGAAGGGTTCCCACTATTGATGGTCAGACATTTTCTGTGAAAATTGCTTCTGATGATGATCTGCTCATAAAACTTCATGGAGACATTTTTTGTTGGGTATGTCAAAGAGTTGGAGACTGCTGAGAAAGTGAGCAAGCAAGCTGTTAAGCTTGAAGATTGGAGTGGAGATCATCTAATCAGTACTAGAGACCATGATGAGGTTCTCATGCATGACAAGTTGCTGGTAGATGATGTTTTTGTAATGGAAACACGGATTTCAGAGGAAAGCTGCAGAATCGTTGAAGAAACACGAGTTGCAGGCCAAGCAACGATCGATGCAGCTGTTGCATCGATCGACACACCTTCCAGAATCAGTTCGGACTTGTCCACAACCACTGATTCTCGAGTTGGNATTTGACCTGAAATTTTGGTACAGCAAATTCGGGTACCCATGGGTAGTTCTGATACAGTCGGGTTTTTTCTGGGTTTACCCATGATATTAAAAACCCATTCGGGTTTTATGAATTCGGGTTTTTTGTGGGCAGTTTTTTTTCGGGTTCGGGTCGGGTCGGGTTTTTTTACCCACCACAACATCCCTACACATAGCTCTGAATGTAGATGATTTGGTTATGAACCTTGAGAAGGACAAGCTGAGAAGGGTTCCCACTATTGATGGTCAGACATTTTCTGTGAAAATTGCTTCTGATGATGATCTGCTCATAAAACTTCATGGAGACATTTTTTGTTGGGTATGTCAAAGAGTTGGAGACTGCTGAGAAAGTGAGCAAGCAAGCTGTTAAGCTTGAAGATTGGAGTGGAGATCATCTAATCAGTACTAGAGACCATGATGAGGTTCTCATGCATGACAAGTTGCTGGTAGATGATGTTTTTGTAATGGAAACACGGATTTCAGAGGAAAGCTGCAGAATCGTTGAAGAAACACGAGTTGCAGGCCAAGCAACGATCGATGCAGCTGTTGCATCGATCGACACACCTTCCAGAATCAGTTCGGACTTGTCCACAACCACTGATTCTCGAGTTGGTTCCTTAGCTGCAAGTCCTAGACCAGTTGTCAAGCTGAAATCTCACCATTCCACAGTCCAGAACCCACAGGTAAGGCCAAGGTATGCATCTCCTTCTCCCAAACCTTCTCCTATCATCAATAAGAATTTCAAAGGTACAAAAACTGTTTTGCAGTTAACCAAGCCACAAGATTATCGTAAAGCGCTTGTTTCTTCTGTTGATGATTTTGCAGGACTTAAAAGAAAGCCAACCATACCTCAGTCCCGCCCTGGTCCTGTTCCTCACATCCTTGGCAGATCTCATGCACATACTGCCTACACACCCCCTTGGATGAAGAGGACATTCTCTCGAAGCATTCACTGCCATGTTCCGATCCACCGGATGCCTGAGATCCGACACAGTCAAGCTAATGACTGAAAACAAGCGCTTAGTGGGAGGCAACCTACTGTTAGGTTTCTTTTCTTTTTCCTTTTTCTTTTGAATTATTTTTATTTCATTTTTATTTTATTCACCAATCTCTTACCTGATAACACTGGAGACAGTGTTGTTTAAGTCTGGGGGAGGCAGTTACTAACTACGTTTTTGTTTTTGAGAGTCAGTCGAAAAAAAAATGGTTTTATTTAGTCAGAATTTTGTTGGGAACTATGATTTTTCTTTTTAGTGTACTGCCTTGGTTGATTAATGCTGCAGATTGAATCCACAAATCCGACTAATGAAAAATCCAAAGGCTGACCAGTGAACCAGAGACATCCAAATTTCCAACAAAATCCACAAAAGCCTGAGGTAATTTATGCGCTTTTCTTTTTACCTCATCAAGGAGATAAATGTTCATAGGGCTTGACTCCTCATTCATACCTGACAAGTAAGATTTCAGAAAAGAAAAAATTGGTACTCCTCTCCCTTATCCAAGTTTCAAAGATTTTTCTTGAGAGCTTTGTTTTAGAAAAAAAAAAAGATAGAATAAAAGATGAGATGATTTTGATCAGTTTAGAGAGATAGGTAAATTACCTGTGACCCCATTATTCTACTCTTGAGTCAAATGATCACACAAAGCTTGGAAGCGAGGGGTAGGTAAATTACCGATGACCCTATTATTCGCCTACACCTTTGATAAAAAGAAAAAAATAATAAGAAGAAAAATAAAGCAAAGCTCAAAGGAAGATTAAATAGAATAAGTCTGGGGGAGAGAAAGAGTACCACATGTGTTAAAGATATTGTCTTGCTTGTTATGGTATTGTACGGGAATGAGTCTAGAAGGTTCTTGACATTGATCAAATTGATGAGTCCCATCGATGAAGGCTTAATGGAGGATGTTGTGGAATTTGGGATGAAACAAATGCCAACGGAGAAGTACATGGTGCTTGTTATGGTTTGAATGATCATGGCATTACTTTAAAAAGAAAAGGAGTTTCAGCATTTTCAAACCTTTTCCACAGATGAAGTTCTTGATTTGCTTGAGGGCAAGCAAAAGCTAAGTCTGGGGGAATTGATATATCATGGTTTTTAGCCATGATATAAGTCTTATCTATATAGTCTTTTTGGTATTTTTAGAGTCTTTTGAGTCTTTATAGGATAATGGAGCTAAATAGGAAGATTTGGAGCTTAATCAAGCATTGAGGCTGAGTTACGAAATTGGGAGGCGAATTCATAGGATGCATCGATCGACACAACATCAGCATCGGTCGATGTAGAGTCCACAAGACAAATTGGAAGTTTTTCTCACAAGTTTTGAAGAATTACAAAGCTGCCCTAAAGTTTTCCATATTTGCATCATTAGTCTCTAGACGTGTTTTAGAAATATAAATAAGATTTTTATGGTCATTGTTTAGACCTAAACTTTATTTTTTGCTGCAACTTTTGAAAGAGTGGCTCTAGGGTAAATTTGAGCATATCAGCAAGTTTCGCATATCAATAATGAGGTGACTATCGAGAATCATATAATGATTTGTGAAGACGACATACCTTGTTTCATCGTAATCTTCACCCTTAATCTGTTTATTCCGAGGAGTCTTCAAAAGTTCATATTGTAAATCATTATGGGGATAATAAAATTGAAATTCATCAACTCATCTTCAGATGGTTTTATAACGTCTACTATATATAACTGGTATTGATAAATGAAATTTCATATATATCATTTACTTAGACATTGAATTCTTTTTAACGGTCAATTAAGTATTCTATAAGAAACAAATGTAACGACAATCTAACAATGAATTATTGTGTATATATATATATAGACCTTAGTTTTGGATTAGCTCTCAGATATGGTATATTTTAGTTTGTATGAAACATTTCATAATTTTTAATGTTTCTAAGATGGTTAGTTGAGTTTTAATTACATGTTTTTCTTTGTTCTCAATGTAATTGAGGAATTTTAGCATTTTCTCTAGATTTCTCATACTTATATCTCGTGTGATGAGGTTTTGAGAGATTTGTACATTTGCAAAAGTGTTATCTATGAAAATTTGGGATCTATTTTGTATATTTATATTGGATCCAACTGATAATACAAAGCGTTATGAGTAATTAATTATACTAAATAAAAGTAGGAGCTATAAGCTTCTAAAGCTGTCCAACAACTAGGATTTTAAACATCCAATAGGGATTAACCACTTCATTATTTAACATATTTATAATTTACAAAACTTTCTATATTATTAACATCCAATAGGGATTAGCCACTTCATTATTTAATATTTTTATAATTTACAAAACTTTCTATATTGTTAACATCCAATAGGGATTAGCCACTTCATTATTTAATATTTTTAATATTTTCAGAATTTTATATATTCAGATTTTTTAAACGACCAATCGGGATCAGACATGTCAATATTTAACATTTTTGAAATTATTAAAAAAAATTATATTAAAATATTAATAAGTATATGTACAACGTCCCACATCGGCTAAAAACTTTTAGACAATAGCTGAGAACAATTATATATAAGATAAATATGCTTCTAACTACGAATGAGCAGGAAGCTTGATTTATCAGGCGTCCAAATTTAAAAATTTTATTTGGGTTAATTTGGTTTATTATTTGAGCAAATTAAATTTTTTTAAAGTTTATCTATATATATTTATAATTAATATAGATTTTAGCAAATTAAAACTTCTAAAAATCATTATCATAAATTAATACGTAACGATAATATTTATACAGAAGCACAACAGAAAACAAAGTTTAAGTTTTATAATATTTTAAAAAGTTTTAAAAAGTGTAAAAGTATTAACAATATTGAAACTTTAGATGTAGTTTAAAAGTTTAAAATATTATAATTATTAAAAAATTTAAAAGGTTCAAATATTATAAATATCTAAACTTAATAAAATGTTTAAAAATATTATAAATACCTCCATAGAAATTTTAAAATATTATAAATACTTAAACTTTTATCATTAATATTTAACTCTACAAAATTAAAAATGTTAAAAATATTTAAACTACATCTAAAGTTTAAAAAATTATATTATTAAATATTATATATACGATTTTCAAATATCTTAAAAATATCTTATTTATATACGTTTGTGCTTTTTATTTCTTCTGAGATGTAAAACATATTTTTGTTTATGATTTTATAGATGAGTTGATATTCTTTCAGTAAATTTTTTATTTTTGGGTCTAAGGAAAAATGATTGACATCGCAAGACCTTGATTTGATATTTGAGTCAAGTTTTAGGGTTTAAAGCAGAAAGATGGACGATAAGCACACATGTTTTATTAGCTATAGATTTGTTCTTATTACTTTATTTCTAAGTAATTTACAATTTTGTAGGATTAACGATTTTGGTTTGAGAAATTTCAATACGTGTGAATCTAAAACCAAGTAAGTATACCGTGAAAGTATCAATAATTGAGTGAATATGTGACTATGTTGGTTTTCATGAATTGTACAAATTTTACGAGAAAATAGGCAATGATTTTGGTCGTGGAGTTTGATTGGCTAACAAATTGTGTGGAAATCTAAAAAAGAGGTTTTGAATGATTATTCAGCGGAAGAATGTGAAGAAGCTCACGAAGAAGAAGAAGAAGAAAAAGGTATAACGTTTAAGTATAAATTCATGATTCTTTTTATCAGATTTGAATTTTTAATACAACTGATTTTCTATTTTTTAAATTGTGTAGTTGAAATAGTTTTTTTTTCTTAATAGTAATTTAAAGTTTTTTATAAGATTATATATTTCATAACTGTAATCTGTCATGTATATTTTTGACCAAAATATATTAAATAAACTCACGCGTAGCGTGGATTCAAAACCTAATGGTATATAAAAAAATATAAACAATGCATAATTAGAAGCGGTTAAACATATCCATATAAAATAACTCCAATTAATTCTAACATACATATTATATACATTATTTCTTATTAAATGTAAGAATTTGAATATTAAAAAAATGAGAAATTTTCTTATTAAGATTTAAAATTTTATAATTATGATAAAATAACTTGTGAAGTCAATCATATAGATCTGTTTTGCCATTATTCAATCAATCTGACCATCGTACTCGGCGGCACCTCCTTCAACACAACCGATCAAGCACCAATCCAGCTCCTTCTCCAATCGTGATATTACCCAAAATACAAGTCCCAGCTCCATCAGAACCCCATCTCCAATATTGGGGTGTCTATCTCCACACTGTTTCCCAGTTCCTCCAAGCGTAATGTGGTGGAGAATCGAAACGTTGTTCCCAACAACCACTGTCTCTCCGATCACGATGGCCGTAGAACGGTCAAGCAAAATTCCATTATCGATTTTAGCCCCAGGGTGTAAAATCAACAGCGAAGGCTTCAGAGACTCTGTTCTGAATCAACAAAGCAAGGATTTTGCGGTCCTGGGTCCAAAGCTCATGAGCAATACGATGCGCTTGACAAACGAGGAAGCCCTTAAAGTGGAGGAAACAATGAACATAGCTAATACAAGCTGGGTCTCTTTCCTTTAACAACCAATAGATCTTGCTTCACAGATTCAACAATCTCGGAACTCTCATGAAGAACACCGGAGAACAAATCGAAAAGCGTGTTGCTGGGGAGATTCAAATTGCAGAGCTTAACAGATAAAGTATTAGCCAACGCGGCTTCCAAGGATCGCTGAGAGACAATGGAAGCGTGATAATAGCCAGAAACAATAGGTTCTCTCGAGATTTCAGATTTAGCTTCATCACGAATCTTGGCCCAAACATCGTCGATCTCAGCGTCTCGATCGAGGTCTTCAACCAAAGGACGGGTGTGGAGGGTTTTGGTGTGGCTTCTATTTAAAGAAGCTCGATCGGGGTACCCCAAATCAATTAAAAATTTTTAAAAAAAAATTCCCCAAATCAATTGAACAAAGAAACACGACTCGAGAAAGAAGGAGAAGAAAAGAGAAATAAGAAAAGAGGAAGAAGGAACAAACGACGTCGTTTTAGCTAAAAGGAGATTTTTTTTTTGTTTTTCAAAACGACGTCGTTTCATACGTGGCGTCCATGTAAGCAGTCGTTAACGGTTTCTTAACACCGTCACGGCTTATGTATGAAATAACACTGATTTTCAAGTTGGAACAGTGAATTTGAATTTTATTTAATTTAATGTATGAATTTGCACAGTGTGAAACATGGTGTAGGAATTGAACATACCTCTTTAGTGGAAATATGAAATTACCGATTTTCCTGTGTTTGTGTTTTGTTCTTTCTTCTTTATGCTCAGTAGATATGCAACATATTCATCTACATACTAAAAATACATGAAAGAAAAAACATAAAAACTCGGTAATACTCTTACTAAGAAGTCTTTGAATTTCGATTTTTCCTTTTTATTATAAAAAATAGATTTATCGAGTTTTGCTGTTTTAGATTTAAAAAAATTGTAGATAAAGTTCACATTATGTAGGGAATATTCTTATCTAGAAAATTACAAACAAAAAGGTAAAGTTCATCTCATTTGAATTCTACACAATAGCGGTTAAATAAATAGTTTAAATTGTCTCCCAATAATATGGCTTTTTTCGAAGGTTGTTGTGATAATCGGTGTACCCAGAAAGGAAGATTTTACCCTTAATTTCTGTTATTTTTTTAGAAATTTAAATTATGAAAATTGTAAAAAAATTTGACTTTACGCATTTGCTAATGTTTGAGCTTCAAGTTGTATTTCAATATTTTGAGTACACTTCCGTAGATATTTGACAATCGTCCCGTGTATTTTAAAATTAAAAGAAAGGCTAAGGATATTGTATTTTTGTCGTAAATATGGTTCTGGCATATAAAATGATGCTTTCAAATCTTTTTTTTATTATAAAAAGGGTGAGTTACTAGAATATTGCATAAAAGCTTCCTTATTACAAAAGCAACATACAATTGTTTGTAATGACTAGACTAACACCTTGTACCTATACTACCCCTAAAACTAGTGTTGAGAAAAAACGTAATTACGGCTAATGCCATTAGAAAAAAAAAACATTAGAAGTTGGGACTAAGTCTACCGATCCTTTGATGGTAGATTTATACACGTGGACTGATTAAAGGTGTACGTCAGATATTTTTGGTACACTTAGTTGTAGTCTTGGTACACTTATCGGTCACTGTAGATGGTACACTTAGTTGTAGTGTTGGTACACTTATCGGTGGACGTACATGA
>NC_025696.1:24352620-24359153 GCF_000633955.1 Camelina sativa
GTTTTCGTAGTGTTGTGGTAGGCTTCATGTCCGTGGTAGATTTAGTAAGTAAGATTGACAGCTGTAAAGTCTTACCAGAATAACACGAATTTGTTTGAGCTGGCAAAGACAGTCTAGCGTTGCGATAGACTTATTGGAGGAAGATCTAAACAGGTTTGTTGTTCTTCCCTAAATCTTTCCTCTGTGTTCATCCATGGAAGAGCAAGATATCGTTTAGGAAATCTATATAACTCACTTTTTATAGGTTTTTAATTTAGAAATCAGATGTTGAGACGAAAATCTATAATAGTTGAGTAAAAACCCCACAAGTGAAACCAAAAAAATAGACATAAGTCGTGAAAAAATAAAGTGAGGCAGGGGAAATTAGGGTTTTCAGTCGTATGTTAGAGGTAGAAGACGAGGATATTATGGTAATTTCGGGTTCATTAAACCTAAAATCGAACGTGTACGTACATATAAACGTCTACGTACATATGAACTTATACATACATAATGTTCTTGAGATTAGTGTACGTACATAACGTTCTTTTGCTTAGTGTAGGTCCATAAATCCGCTTTAATGAACAATATTATTGTAATTTTGTAGTCATCTTCAACATATCTTCTTCTGCAACCCTAGCTAATATTGTCGTTGTTGTTCACCGGAAATGGAACAAGTAAGAGATGTTACTAGAAAAAGTAAGAGATGTTACTAGAACAACCTATGTAATTCTTAATTGTTTATTTATTTGTGGTCGTTATGTCTACACAGCAACTGGAATCCTTTTCGGTAAACACTACGGTATCATCCCTCCTATCTGATTCAACATTTGTAATAACAACCCTGCAAAAACATGTCACAGTTGAACAAACAACCCCAAGTTTCATAAAGACAAAAATCTATCAATCTACTACTATTATAAGTTAATGTATTTGCCTGTGAGGTCTTTGGTTTTCATCTGCAACAGTATAAAACAAGGTGACTCCATTTAAAGCCCATGCCAAGCTAACAACTCCATCAACTTCCAACCTCGGAACTAAAAGACCGGTTCTCAAATGCTTAATTTGGAGAAGGAAACGTTCAACTCCTTTGTGAGTTACATGGGTTTCGGAGATAGGTACTGAACCGAACTAGAGAAGATTGACAGCATAAATGATTTGCACCATTAGAGAATTCACTAAAACAGTCTCTGGATCAAACCCATGCTCCCGAATTATTACGTATGGTTTCCTTTAACCAAACTTATGCATCTAATCACATGTCTATAGCTGCATTGATTAAGCTATGAGACATCATAGTCTTGGTATTAAGCTATCTTTACTTCCTCCAATGTACTTAACCCATTACTTACTAACAATTTAAATTAATGGTTCACGAGATTTGTCGTGTGTCGTTCTCGGTTCATAAAAATGGTGTGCAGTTTACAATATGAGAAATATGAATTGTTTGTTCCTTATAGTTGTAGAGTTAGAAACTAACTTCAACATAAAACCACCCCAATACTAAAACTCCGGGAGATCAACAAACTAAAAAACACACACACAATATTTTTGAGTTCCTACAAACTGGGGAAAAAAGGACAAAAATACAGTAAAAAGGTAATGAATTGATACATTCAAAAGAGAGAGAGACTCGTGAAGCATTTTAGGAGCGAGGAGAAGGAGAAGAAGAAGATGATAGAAGGTTTTGAACAGCATCCATGCTAGGAATAGCTCCTCTCTCTGTTACTGTAATGGCTCCACAAGCGTTTGCGAATAGAAGTGCCTCTCTTAGTTTCTTCTCATCCTGCAAATTCACAATGAGTCAGATTCAGTCTAGTTTATAAACCACAGAAGGTTAAAATGATAGAGATAGAGTAAGTAAAAGTACCTTGAGAAGAGTGAGATCAGAAGCTAAGCTGTTCAACAGACCGCTCACGAATGCATCTCCTGCGCCGGTTGTATCAACAGGCTTCACTTACTCCACCAACTCTACCTTTAAACTCCTGCAAGAAAATATACAGCTACAAGAATAAGTAATCTAATATCGATTTGATACGGAAGAAGAAGTTTATTCTAAAAGAGAAGCAAACCTGAGTGTAGTATCTACAGCCCTTAGGTCCTTCTGAAACAACGAGAAGCTTGAGATTGGGATGAAAGAGCTTTTGCAACACCACATCATCATCATAAGGATCATCTCCACCAGTCAAGAATGTGATCTCGTCCTCACTGATCTGAGAAACTCTCAGACAAAACTTGTGTCAGTTCAAGTACTACTAGGGATGATGATCTGATCTTCTACCTTAACTTGGAGTAAAAAATATCATATATACCTTTATCACATCTGCTAAGTTCCAAATACTCAGGATCTCTTTCCTTGCAGCATCTTCTGATGGCCACAACGGCAATCTCAAATTCGGGTCATAAGATAAGAGACTCCCTGAAGCTTTAGCGATTTTCATAGCTGCAAGCTGAGTCGAACGGCAAGGCTCCTCAATCAAACTGATGGAACCGTAATGAAAGATCTTGGCCTGTAATCAAACAAAACAACCAGTGGACTTAAGTCTCTCATCTTGGTTTGTGGTTCAAAGTAACTAAAAAATCTAATCTACCTTTTGGATGAGGTTCTTGTCAAGCTCAGATTCCGAGAGAAGCATATCAGCACTAGGGTGCCTGAAGAACAAAAACTCCCTCTCTCCATCAGCTCTTAAAGTGACAAAGGCCAGAGCTGTCCGTGCATTGTGATCAAATCTCATTCCAGAATTGTCGACATTGTTCAGCCTTAGAATATCAGCTAACATACGTCCAAACTCATCATCACCAACCTAATTTTTTTCCAAACAAGATCAAAAACTCATCATCAATTTCCATATCTTTCTTATCCCTCAATGATTCTTCAAATTTCTAATATAGAAAGGTGATCAGATATGGTACTCTAGTACACACCAGATTCATGTTGGCAAGTCATGATCCATGAAACGACTTCATCTTCAGAAACAGTGCCCAGCTTGTCAAGTAAGTCCAGAATGGTGAGTCCCCAGTATGCACCATTCATTCTCAGATGATCCATAACCCAATAACTCCTTGAAGTGCTTCAGCCTTTACACGGGAAGACACTGAGCTATAGCTGTTGATATACTCCAGTGGAAGAATTTATTTAAGATGCGGGGAGGACGGAATCTTCATTTGCTGGGCGAGGTTACAGTGCCCCGAGAACAGCTTCTTCAAAGAGATGATGAAAACCTTTTATGTTCTCCCATCGAGACAGCTTCACACCGTAACTGAAACAAGGCCTAGAGAAAACCCGAAACAATTCAACAGAAAAAGCTGGGCTTTGGACACAAACCCTAGATGTCACTCAACACCAACACAGAGGAAGAACCCGAAGACAAAACAACCGTAATTGCAGAACAAATGGATTATCAAAGCCAACTCGAAGAAACAAGAAGCTGACTAAATACAAACCTCAGACGAAGCAGCACCACCGAATAGCCAACAGAATCCAAGAGCAAAACTTTTCAGGTCCACCTTGAGAGCAGCCGGAAAAACAAACAGGTCACCACCACTCCCAATCCAACGAGAACAGAGTCGAGAGACCTGAATGTCGAGACAAAAAAACCAGATCGGGAACCAGATCCTCTAAAGCTAGATCGGAAAAGCAAGACGGAGCCACCGGGAATAGATCCATCTAAGAACAACCCCAATCCGCCACAAGACGGAGACGACAAAGCTAAAGGTTGAGATTGATAAAAGGAAAAACAAAAGCAAACTACCAAGAAGAGAAACTACTTAACTACAAAGGAAATGGACCGACGATGGTGCTCTGGAAGCCACCCATCGCCGGTCATCGGGCAAACTTTTTTGTGACGGCTAGGGCAAACAGTTGAGAGAGAAAAAGAGGAAAATAAGAAAAATAGGAGGAATATTGAACAAATCTCTCCAAAAACACCTAATGAATCAATTTAAGCAGAGATGAGTATTTTGGAATTTTAAAAAAATTCACCTCTAGATCTGTAACAAAAATATGATTTCTTATGTTTGGATGCTATGATTTTGTCGAAGAAGATGAATCAATTAGAAAGAATTATTCTGGTTTTTTTACAACCAAATTTAATTAGAAATGACATAAAACGTAATAAAACACACAACTCAGGTATAGAAGTAATTTGCAAACTTTTATTTGTTATTCTAGTAAGACAGAAATCTCAATGTGTTAGTCTAGTAATAAACCTACTTTTATGCAATATTCTAGGTAATTTCCCTTATAAAAATCCTTGAAAATATTTAATCACAACAAGCGATCGAGCAAACATAAATTATTTGGAGATTGCCGCAAGAACAAGATGATGGCAAACTTTGACAAAAAAAAAAAAAAACAGAACTTATGACTCAATTTTAGGAAAAAAAAAAGAAGAAAAAGAAGATATGCATTAAAACTTTGTGCAAATATATTTTTAAGATTTAAAATTTTAGCTTTTTAGCTTTTTACCTTTTTCTATTAGAAAATATACTAAATTCAACTGCTAAACAGTGTTTTAATAATGTTTTCAAAGATGTCGGGCATGTATATTTTTCAAATTAGCGAAAATCTTAAATTAATATCACCATTCATCTTTCTGTGCATAATGAGTAATGACATACTATTTATAAGTAATAGATTTATGCACATGCAAAAACCAAAGAGAGCACTAAAATTAATATAGAAAAACAAAACATTATGAAGCTTTTAAGATAAGCCCAATTACGACCCCATTAAAAAATAGAACTTGAAAAAAGTATATGAAAAACTGAATCACTAGACTAAAATTAAAGACTTAAGTGGTTAACTAACGCTCGAGCAACCATTGACCGCCATAGTTCTTGTTCAGAAGCTTCCACCACGGAGACGGAGAACAAGGTGAAGAGTTGACTCTTTCTGAATATTGTAATCCGCTAAAGTGCGACCATCTTCGAGTTGTTTTCCGGCAAAGATTAGTCTCTGCTGGTCCGGTGGGATCCCTTCTTTGTCTTGAATCTTGGCCTTCACATTGTCAATCGTATCAGAGCTCTCGACCTCTAGAGTGATGGTCTTGCCCGTCAAAGTCTTGACAAAAATCTGCATCCCACCACGGAGACGCAGCACAAGGTGAAGTGTAGACTCCTTCTGGATGTTGTAATCCGCAAGGGTCCGACCATCCTCAAGTTGCTTGCCCGCAAAGATAAGTCTCTGCTGGTCCGGAGGGATCCCTTCCTTGTCTTGGATCTTGGCCTTGACATTGTCAATGGTGTCTGAGCTTTCAACCTCCAATGTTATGGTTTTTCCGGTAAGGGTCTTGACAAATATCTGCATGCCACCTCTCAGACGAAGAACCAAATGCAGAGTTGACTCTTTCTGGATGTTATAATCTGCTAAGGTTCGACCATCCTCAAGTTGCTTGCCAGCGAAGATAAGTCTCTGTTGGTCAGGAGGTATCCCTTCCTTGTCTTGAATCTTCGCCTTGACATTGTCAATGGTGTCAGAGCTTTCAACTTCTAGAGTAATGGTTTTTCCGGTGAGGGTTTTCACAAATATTTGCATGCCACCTCTCAACCTAAGAACCAAGTGGAGTGTTGACTCCTTTTGGATATTGTAATCAGCAAGCGTACGACCATCCTCAAGCTGTTTACCGGCAAAGATAAGTCTCTGCTGGTCCGGAGGGATGCCTTCCTTATCTTGGATCTTGGCCTTGACATTGTCGATCGTGTCGGAGCTTTCAACCTCAAGGGTTATGGTCTTGCCAGTAAGAGTCTTTACAAAGATCTGCATACCACCTCTCAACCTAAGAACCAAGTGGAGTGTTGACTCCTTCTGGATATTGTAGTCCGCAAGCGTACGACCATCCTCAAGTTGCTTGCCAGCGAAGATAAGTCTCTGCTGGTCTGGAGGGATACCTTCCTTGTCCTGGATTTTGGCCTTGACGTTATCGATGGTGTCGGAGCTTTCAACCTCAAGGGTTATGGTCTTACCAGTAAGAGTCTTAACAAAGATTTGCATACCTCCTCTCAACCTAAGAGCCAAGTGGAGAATAGACTCTTTCTGGATATTGTAATCAGCCAAAGTAAGGCCATCGTCTAGCAGTTTACCGGAAAAAATAAGTCTTTGCTGGTCTAGGGGAATCCCTTCTCTGTCCTGAATCTGTGCCTTGACATTATTGATGGTGTCGGAACTTTTGACGTCAAGGGTTATGGTTTTCTCTGTAAGAGTCTTTGCGTGGATTTGCATCATCGTATTCATCTGGAAATTGAACACGCAAAAACGAGAAACCCTAATTTATATTCTCAGTTTATAGTAAACAAGTGAATAGAACCAAAAGATCGAACAGAAGAGCTGAAGAGACCAGGGAAACGTAAACCTTGAGAGAGGTATTAAGGAAACTTTTTGCAGAGCGATCTAGGGTTTCCGATTGCGAGAGAGGAATAAGAATGATTATACAATGAGAGGAGGGTAAGGTCTGTTTATATAGAAAACTCACACCGCCTTTGGTTAAACTTAAAAGGAAAATAAACAAAAATCTAGTAGTATTCTAATTGGAAATATCAGCTTAAAAAAAAAAAAA
>NC_025696.1:24359375-24380861 GCF_000633955.1 Camelina sativa
GTGTCGGAGCTTTCAACCTCAAGGGTTATGGTCTTACCAGTAAGAGTCTTAACAAAGATTTGCATACCTCCTCTCAACCTAAGAGCCAAGTGGAGAATAGACTCTTTCTGGATATTGTAATCAGCCAAAGTAAGGCCATCGTCTAGCAGTTTACCGGAAAAAATAAGTCTTTGCTGGTCTAGGGGAATCCCTTCTCTGTCCTGAATCTGTGCCTTGACATTATTGATGGTGTCGGAACTTTTGACGTCAAGGGTTATGGTTTTCTCTGTAAGAGTCTTTGCGTGGATTTGCATCATCGTATTCATCTGGAAATTGAACACGCAAAAACGAGAAACCCTAATTTATATTCTCAGTTTATAGTAAACAAGTGAATAGAACCAAAAGATCGAACAGAAGAGCTGAAGAGACCAGGGAAACGTAAACCTTGAGAGAGGTATTAAGGAAACTTTTTGCAGAGCGATCTAGGGTTTCCGATTGCGAGAGAGGAATAAGAATGATTATACAATGAGAGGAGGGTAAGGTCTGTTTATATAGAAAACTCACACCGCCTTTGGTTAAACTTAAAAGGAAAATAAACAAAAATCTAGTAGTATTCTAATTGGAAATATCAGCTTAAAAAAAAAAAAAAAGGAAAATCTGGTGTCAAAATAAAGGAAAACTTTGCCTTTGTTATTATCTTAAGACGTATGTAAATAAAGCATGTACAGTAATGTAAATTTCTTAAAATTGTATAATTTACAAAGTTTATTGATAAGTTTGCGGCACAATACCCACAGATGTACATAGTTTATTTTGTGGTTAGTGCACCAATTCAATATCTATAGACCTCTACCTAAATTTGTATAACCAAAGAAAACATGGTACAACAACGTTCATAGTAGTGTGAATCGTTGATGTGTTGAGTCATGAGTGTTAACTATTCGAATTCGTACTTGGTAATATACAATACATGTTGAAAGAAACAAAAAATTGTTTTGTCCTTGTACAATGAAGTATGAGGTGTAACAAAATAATAGTTGGTGAAGAAGTTACCATGAAATTTTGTGAGCTGTTGTTGAATTTTAGAGAAAACTTCTTTTTACCATTTAGTAACAACAACAACGTTAATAAGACTATAATTTTGGGACAATCAACCAATTGTAAAAATATACATGAATTATCTTTTGTCATCATATACAGAGACTATTTTCTGTGGTAACAATTGAAACAGATCTTTTCTGTACAACACAACTCACCATGGAAACATTTTTATACCCACAGAGAGATAGAGAGGGAGAGGAGTAAGACGAAGAATCTTTTTTTTCGTAGTACTTACGGGTGATTTTTAGCCGAGGTAAGGTAGCATTGGGTCCAAGCCTAGTCCTGACCCACCCAAGCTACCTGGGTCAGCATGCTTTACCCTCCCAAAATAGCGTATGTGACGCAACAGTCTTGCAAGGAACGTGTTGTGGCAGATTGTGGAGCTATCGCATACCACTGCCACGTGCTTCCGGGCTCTTGTTATGGCTACGTTCATCCGTCTGCTATCCCCTAGGAATCCTACTGCACCTAGGTTGTTCGACCGTACCTGTAATGGGGTTCACAACACAGCAAGTACATGAGTCTTATTTGCAATATGAGTTCTTTGATGAAAAGCATACCAACAATTCAACTAACATATAAATGGATTCATAATCTTATCTCTGTTTCTTTACTATCCGCTAGAACTTTCATTCATAACATATCTTCTCCAAAACCATTTGACAGACGCTAATTCTAAACCCAGGTTTCTTATATAGTTAAGGGATCCAGTAGTCAAGTTATGAGCAGAAGAAGATAAGGTATTCATGCCATAGAAGGGAGCAAGAGCAGAATAATGTGTACCATTGAGATGATCACTGCATCAGCCTCCCGCCCTTGAAAGCTGTCAATGGTTGCGACCTCAACTCCGTCAGCCATTGGAAAATCATCCAGCCTTTCCCTGAGAAGTTGAACCTGAGCAACATATGGGGACTGAACAGCTATAGCCATTGGACTAACACCTACAATCATGTCCAACGAGTTGTTTTATTAGGATATCGAGCTTATATTCAGGAACACAATTAATATGCGTGAATCTTTGATTCTTCAAACTCTGGCAGGTTATTAAGATACAACAACTTGAATATCATAGTCACTGAACTTGAAAATAGATCGCTCACCTGCGTATATCAACGAAATGACGTGATTAACCACAATATCTGCTTCTCCTTCATTGTATAATGACCCTGTACCAGCTGGATCAAGACGCTCCTCGCACCCCACTGATAAACTTCCATATGGCATTCTTGTGTCAAGCAGAAGCAGTGGGCATTGTGTTATCCAAGTATGCTGCAGTTAGTTAAAAAAAGGATGATGTTACAGATAAGAGTCATGGGGTTACCAAAATGCTGTAAACATTTGATATTACAACCACAAGCAAAAATATTATCATTAAAGACAAACCAACAGAGTTGCTAAAGAAACCTATAATGCTTTACTGGAAGTTTTCTGAAGAATAGAAGCTTAAAAGGTAAACAGATGTGTGATTGCATTCCAAGTTACCGTCAAACAGCAGAAACAGTAAAAATATATACCTTCACAAAAGGAGAATGGATAAGCAGATGAGAGGCCACACTTGGAGCAGATTTCAGCCATCCACCATACATCTCCTTTGAAGCCCAACCAGCGATTACATCATTCATACGATACTGAGTTGTTAATTTTGTCGCAAGAGCTCCATCATGCAAAGATGCAGCTCTTTCCAGTAAGGATACACCAAGCCCACCTTCTAAAGCTTTACGAGATAGAACAACAGGTGCTAATTGGCATGGATCACCGGAAAGAATACAACGTTTCCCTTGCAATATTGGGATCCAGCATGAAGGCTCAATAGACTGACCAGCTTCATCTATAACAACCAAATCAAATGTTTCTAGCCTCCTAATCAAAGGATCAGCAGCTCCAATGTTAGTGGCAAAAACAACCTGTGCATTTGATAGTATTTCCTTAACGGTCTCCTTTTCCTTCTTCTTCAACGTCTTTCCAAGCTGTTTCAAGAGCTGCCGAATGCCAGCTGCAAGATCATCATCCCTCAGGCATTGCCGAAGGTCTTTTCTTAAATCTGACTTCTTCCTCTCCATTTCTGCTCGGAAGCTTGCAAGCTTAGAGTTCACAATTTCCCCCAAAGACTTTGAAGCAACAGCGGATGATACTCGTGCAGGATTCCCTACTCGGACAATGTTTAGTCCGAGATGCAAGAGCTTCTCAACCATATTATCAACAGCTGCATTAGTAGGTGCTGTTACAAGTACTCTTTCGCCCTGCTGAACAGCAAGGGTAATGACCTCCTTAAGCATTCCAGTCTTACCCGTGCCAGGAGGTCCTTGAACTATCATAACAGGCCTTTTTTTGTTCACTCCAAGAGCTATGGCTCTCCTTTGGGAATCATCAAATAACTTACCCACTGGCTCATCACTCAACTCTGCTTCACTCCAGTCTACGTAATCATTCTGCTTCAGCCATTCTATATCTTCCCCATCCCCAAATAAAGTTGCCACTACAGAAATTGATGGATTTTTCTTCTGCAGACCATTCTTCTGAAGAAGCATTAAGGCTTCGCAGTTACGCTGTAAAAGAAGATTACAATATGCGAGTAGCAGAAAAAAAATAGTAATGCAAACAATCAATATTTGAGAAAACACTTGCAATAATGGGACATGGCAAGCATATTAAAGATGGAAGATACTGGGATAAAACAATGCATTTTCAACCAATATGGAACAAAGATTTACCTCGTACGTTAGGGCATCGGCCAACCCATGAATACGATCAATTCTCACACTTTTCCCAAAGAGCTTGGAGAAAGTAGGATCTCCATGACGAGATTCTAGAGCCACACCAATGCTACACCCATCTTCTCCAAGGTTGTGAACAAACCCCTGCGTACAGGCAGTTGCTCCAGCACCTCTACTGTCACAAATTCTTATGCAAACCATGTCACCAGGGGAAAGTGTAGTAGGAGGAAGACGGTGGTTTCCCCCAACCTTAAACAACACCAAGTGCATACCTCCGAGCCCTGCATATTGGTTGCAAATTACAACAAATTTCATCGAAAAGTGAAAGAGAAAAAAAATTACAACAAAATGCATATGAATTATTGACAAACAAATGAAAAAGAGTGTCGCTATGTGGCTAAGTCTAACCTGTGGAGGTACTAACTGCATACAAATTGCAAATCGTATCACAAAGTTCCTGTGGAGCGTCACCGTGCCTAACCAAGAACTCAATCGGTTTTGAGGAATCAGAGCTCTCATCTGGAGTAGGGATAACATCTAGTTCTTCCTGCGTAACTTCCAATTCTGTATCTCGTTCCACTTGAAGCAACTGCGACATCCGGCTGGTGAAGTCATCAATCCTTGCCTGTATAGCCTTCACCTTCTCTGAGTCTAACCCAAAAACTCCTTGAACAGGCTTTGGCTGAGCAGCTTTGCGAGCAACCTCCCGATGCTGAGCTGTACAACACCATATAAGCCAAAACTTCAACTTCACCCAAACCATAAACCAACAAGTACAAAGAAAAAATTCCATCAACTAGCACATTCATATTAAAACCTGAATTAGCTATCTCCTTGAGCAGCTTCCAAGACTCAGTCTCCTTCCAATTCTCCATTATGTTCTTCCGCTCCAGGTCTTGAAGAACATCACGCAACTCTCTCTGGAAATGATCAAACAAGGTCGGATAATGTGTACAAGCTTTCAAACAGACGACTTCAGAACCTAATGGCATGGGAACTGCATTGAGATACGGCTGAGCCTGAATCACAAACGTCAAACCAGATCCCACCGTCTGCCTTAGCTCCAAAAACTCCCCCTGAACCTCCGCAGTAGCGAAATCAGAAGCCATGGCCTTCATAGCCTGACTAATCCACTTCACTACGTTCCTCCCTAAATCTCTCCGACCCAGCGGATCACCATTTTGATTCAAAGCACGAAGACTCATCTCTTTTTCGTTCTTCTTCCTCGGTTTCTCATCCTCCTCCCTAACCTCCTCAACAACAGTTTCACTACTTAAACTCACAGATTCAGCACTATCGTTCCTCTTCTCAATTTTCCTAGACCTAATTTTATCGGAAACAGTACTTTTCCTCCGAGGCTTCTTCTTAGTAGCAGCAGTGGAACTAGAACCACCACTAACACCGCTGCAATAGACCTTCCGCGTCGGGACAACACGAACTCCGCCACCGTTACCGTCACTCTTAATCACACAAACGTAATTCACCGGCGGTCGAGTAAACGTGAAAGCCGCCGTCGCCGTCGTAGTCGACGGAATCCTAATACTTCTACACAAGAAACTTGACGCTGCTTCCATCAGAAATTTTTTCCAGCAATTCAACTCAAAAAGAAAAAAGAAAAAAAAACCTTGAGATTCCCGAGAAAATCTGCAAAAGCTAGAAGGCAGAATCTATTGACATTTTCTGGGAATCGAAAGGAAAATAAAAAAAAAATACAGAGAATACAAAATCTAATGGAGCTTATTTATACAGATTGTTTTTTCAGATATTTGAGACGACGAATTTAAATCTAAGCCGTAAGATGAAACTAGAGGCTCTCAGAAATATTATTTATTTATTATTTTATTTTTTTTTGGTTCAGTTTGAAGAAAAGAAAAAAAACTGTTATTCAAATTTGTTTTTGAGACCTGAGAAGAAGAGAGAGTCGTGATGAGAGATCGTAGTGGAGAGATGTGATTGGTTAATATTGATTCTTTGTGAGTAGGTGACGTGTTTAATTACTGTCCTATCCTTATATTCTTGTTTGTTCACTTATAACCCCTTTATTTTCTGATTTGTTCTTTCGAGAACCCAAAGTTTTAGATTCTACAAATGATTCCAGTTTTGCTTTGGAGCTGAGTTCTAACTTCCAACACATGGTTTGGTGGAATATGTGAGAATCTCACAGTGAGATATTAGTTATTACAATTAATTTTTGAAAAATTTTTTAATCAATTAAAAAAGTTCTCAAAATTTTTATGGTTGTATATAATTTTTTTTTTGTCAACCAAACATTAAATTAGAAAATAACTCCAAGGTTGGTAGCCAAAACCAGAGGATAAGAGTTTACAAAAGAAATTGCAGAAATTAAAGATCTCGAAGAGCGGGCAAGACAGTTTACCCATACATGGTTGTATATATTTTTTATGTTCGACATTCAATGAAGCACATATATAAATATAAAGTTATAGAAACTATATTAATTTATATGTTATGTTATCATATTTTGAGAAATTTAACACTTAAAAGAAAACATACAACAAAATTTAGACTTAATATGCTATATCAAAGATGAAGTAGTTATAACAATGATCATACATTTGAGTTTTGTCTTATTCTCCTCTTTCAAAAGGAATTCCACAACTTGACAAATATTCATAGTTAGTGAAAAGTTTGCCTTCATTATGTTATTACAAAAAGAAAAATTCTTTAGTTTCACTCCTAAGGGTAAACTTCTCTTATTCACTTCCTCATAACTATCCAATCAAATTTGCCATGTCATAATATATTTATTTTAAAAATTAAAACTAAAATCAGAACAAAAAATCCAACAAATTAAGGAAATAAAATCTTAAACATTGGTTTGAATTTATAAATAAGATTCTGGGTTTAGATTTTCCAATTAAACAAGGTTATATGTCAGTTTCGGTTTATAAAATAGGAGTTATGATTTAGATTTTACAATTAAACGAAGTTCTATATCGTTTTGGGTTTATAAAAGAGAACTAGAGTTTAGATTTTATAATTAAACAAAATTATATATTAGTTTGGGTTTATAAAAGATGAGTTAAAGTTTAGATTTTACAATTTAACAAAATTATATGTCAGATAGGGTTTATAAAATAAAATTAGGGTTTAGATTTAATAATTAAATGATGTTATATGTCGGTTTGACTTAACAAAAAACAAGTAGAGTTTAGTTTCTACAATTAAATTAAACGAGATTACATGTCAGTTTGAGCTTATAAAAGAATATTATTGTTTAAATTTTATAATACACGAGGCTATATGTTGGTTTGAATTTATAAAATAAAATTAGAGTTTAGATTTTACAATTAATTAAACTAATATTTTTTAATGATTTTTTAATTTATTTATTAATTTATTTATTATTTCCATTTAAAAATCGTATGACATAGTATACTTGGTGAACTCAAGTATCGCTCTTACAAAAATATATGGGTGCGAATGGGAAACTAAAACTTGGGAAGGTTCAAAAGAAATATTAATATATTTTCAACGGAATATATCAACATAGTTATATAAAGAGTATTTGTCATACGTAGAATAATGTGGTGTAGCAGCATGTGGCAGAGAAGACGCTTGAGCAGGACAAGTAAGCATCTCTAGAGGAAAGACCCTACTTGTTCATTTTTCCATCACTAAAAGAAGTCTTAATAATATGTGGAGAAAGAAAAAAAGAAGTGCTAGAACTGCCACTACAAGAAAAAGCTACATTGATAGCAGTAGAAGATAGCTTATTTTCCTGAACTGCTATAGAAGATAAATATTTTATTTTGATTACTTATAATAGCATTAAAACAATGTTATGACAAAAAATCAGTAAGCGGGAAGACAAAATCACTTGTTCCGCCAAAATATAGGGAAAATTTTCAGATTTTACATCAAAAATAGTTTTGAGTGCCAAGGAAAAAAAAAACTTTGAACGGAGAAAGAAAATAAATAAAAGAAAGAAAACCTTCCACGACTCTTCTCCTCCATAGCCTCTCGTCTCCATCGAGTTTTTCTCCGTCTGTTAATAAAAAAAAAAAATTCCGACGAATACTGATAGTGAAACTTTCTCTCACTATATTCGCAAAGAAGACACCATCATTGAATCGAATTCAGATCACACAATTCGCCATAGATAACTCAACTACAGATCTGTTATCTCGATCGGAAACCGCCGTAACTCGACATCCTCTCTTTCGATCTGATTCCATAACCGTGAAGCCTCTCCCGAATCTCTCGTTCCAGCGTCTTTATCCTCCTACAAAGCTAATGTTCAGTCCTCTTCTCTCCGTCGTCCTTCATCCGGAGATCTACTCACTTCTTCCGGCGATTTCCTCCGTCTCTGGGATATTAACCAAGATTCTTCCACAGTTGAGCCTATCTCGGTTCTCAACAACAGGAAAATGAGTGAGTTCTGTAATTCTTTAGGTTCATTTGGGTTGAAACAACTCAACACATTCTCATTTATGTTGCAAAGTTTATGCGTTTTTTGTGATTCTCTTTAGGTTCATTTGTGTTGAATGTTAATTGATTTATCACTAGTGTTACTGCTTTGGTATTTTGGGGAAAGTGCTGAACTTTGTTGGGTTTCTTCTTTTGTGATCCTTTATATTTGTTGTTGTCGCATAGAGAAGCTTCTTTTTTCTTGTACTCAATAGACAGGTTAGTATTTTGAACGGTTTAGTTAGTATATTATTGTGGCTGTTGTTGTTTTCTCTAAACGTTTAACCCCATTTTAGGTTTTTCCATTGAGCGATGGGCAATAGTGAAGGTACCATAAAGCATCTATTTGTGGGTTGTTAGTTGTTTGTTCTCCTACTGGTTCTTGATGTTCAGTTTCATGTTCAAGGCTTGTCTTAGTCGCAGGTGCCATCTATTATTCATACTGATACTTGTTTTTTCCTTATTAGAGATCCTTTTCATGATGTAAAGAGCAAAGAAGAGACAAGTAAACCCCTTTATGATTCACTCCTTTCAGGTAAGTATTATTTCCCTTATACTCTTATTAAACCTTTAGGTCTGCAGCTATTGATGCATATTTGTTTCAAACTTAATTTGGTTCAATCTGTTTGATTCTTAGAACCTCCTGATTTAAGTATTTGGTTTTCAAGCTATGTCTATGAATCACCGATGCTGGATGGTTTTTGTGAAGAAAGGGTCTAAGAAGAAGGTTAGTTTTTAAAAAAAAATTTATAAAACATCTCTTGTCATATCCCTCGTAAATCATAATGCATCATGACTTCTTTCTATTGTGTTTTCTCTTGTAGTGATGTTACGTTATATATATACTCTTGTAGTGATGTTAAGTAACATATATAAATCCCAAGGTTTGCTTTTTTTCTTTTTTCCGTAATACTTTAGTTTAGTAAACCTGAATTGAAGTTCTGCATATGTAATGATATGGTTATCTGTTGATTGTAAATCTTATTGGCTATTACAAGTTATACTAATTTGGTTTATATCCTCAGATTTGGTCTCACTATAAGTGTTTCATGTTCCAGCGTTTTGCTGCTGTAATTCTGCGTATTTGAGAGCTTGGATTTGGGATGATGATGGATTCTGGAGAACATAAGCTTGAAGAAGTAGTTGTCCCGTTTAAAGGGAAGAGCTGTAAGAAGATACGTAAAACTCTTATGTTTATTTTGTTACAACATATCCCAGAGATTTGTGGAGCACGCCTCTGCTAGAGCTTCTCTATAAGCTTGAAGAAGCAGTCTGGTCTTCTTACTTCTTTTGCTTACCCTTTGTAGGGAGGCTTGGGCGAGGTTGTTCTATGTTTCTGCCGCTTTTAGTGAGTATCTTGTAGAACTTAACTATTTTTTCTCTCTTATATCTTTGAATTCTATGTTTCTCTCTTACATCTTTGAATTCTATGTTTCTCTCTTATATCTTTGAATTCTATTTCTTGTAAGTATGTTGTAGAACAAGTGATGTTATCGAGCCTATGATAATGCCCCGGTGGTATGTTAATGGCAACATGATTGGGAAGGAAGCTCTTGGTGTTGCCACCACTGATGAAAAAAAGAAGCCCGAGTTTATACCAAAGCAATACACAGCAAAATGGTGAAGGTCTTGTCTTGTTCCTTATGGATTTTAAACTTTGTGTTATGTACTATGTATTATGTTTGATTGTGAAATGGTGAATTAGGGATTTAATATTAATACAGGTTCCGGATCAATTTCAAAATAACATGAAAACAGTGTTCTCAAAACACTTATAATCGCATCTAAAATCCTGCTATAACAGAATATATTATAGCATAAAGATATTGCTTACGAAAACTGAATTAAACCGTTTAACTAACGTGTTATGGTAGAATCACCTAACATAGCGTGTATAATGACTTATAACATTATCTTTAAAAATTTGAAAAGCGGGATAACATAGCATTTCTGTACTGCTATGGTATAATAATATATCATAGCATACGAATTCTGCGCTATCATATGTGAGGTACCTACAATAACAGTGGCCTAACATAGCGTTTGTAAAAGAGCTATGAATTACATATTATAGCGTTTCTCTCGTGCTAACAATGTACATATTTGTTGTAGTGTTGTAGTGTGCTTTTCATGAATTGTCAACGGGTTTGTTTGTGTCATGCAAATTGTCAAAACTGAGTCTACCTTTACAAAATTTACGCAATGATTAGAGGTGGTGAATCAAAGTATTTTAGTAGGTTTATATAGATTTAAATTTTTTGAAACTCGATTAATCAATGTAAACTTTTTTAAGATATCTTATATAAGATAGTATTTTTAAACGTTGTAAAAAAAAAGATAGTATTTTTAAATATTTCTTAAAAAATTTGCCAAGGATAGTATTTCTCAAAATTATTTTCCAGTTTCTTACATTTTGAAGGTGAATATATATATATATATATATATATATATATATATATATATATAATACTTCTACGTTGGTTTTTTATTTTCATCTTTGAATGTTTGAAGGTATAGTATTTACATCTCAATAAACAAACAAAGATCTTCTTTTTAATTTACAAAACGGTCTTTCACATTTTAACATATTTTAATATTTTATACCTAAACAGATCATGTGTTCTTTTATACAACATATTTTAAAATTTTATGTTTTTGATTTATCCAGTTAATTTTAAAATTAAAAATGAAACTGTAACATCTACAAAAAATGATAAGTAAAAAAATACTAAAAATAAGAAAAGGTAAGATATCAAATTTTAAAAATTTATAAAATATTAAAATTATATTTATATCAAATTAAAAGAAAATTCAAAAATATCTTTCGGTGTAGTGCAAGCTTGAACCTAGTTATTTTTAAAAGAGGATTTAAAAACATGAAAATATCTTCTTTTTTTTATAACTCAGAATAAATCTCCATATCTACGGAGGAGTCCGAGATTAAGATTAATCTCTCGAGAAACAGAGTATCATTAGTTCATACTTCTGATTTATCAAATTTTTGTGTGTTTTGTGCGTCTGTTAAATTTATTGCTTAAAAAACTTTAAAATAGTTAAATTAAGGTTTAACATGGAGTTCATTATCTCCTTAGTTAAGCAATCAAGTTCATATGTTAAGACCAAAAACAATTTGATTAACTTTTTTTGGGATCTTTGTATACATTAGAAAAAAAAACATATGCAATCATTATATCCACAATAATAATAATATTATTGTGGCTCAGTATGCTCTTACGACACAAATATCTCTTTTCTAGTCTATATGTACACATTGTAGCTCAACTTGCACATACTAAATAACATTTTATCATTGCACATCAACTAAATAACATTTTACTTAATTTTGTTTTTTGTAGTTAGTGATTCTAACTTATATCTTTCTATCAGTTTAGTACTATGATATAGACATAATAAGGTAAATCTCCATTGCATTTAACAAATAAGACATTATGAAATTCGCAACCAATTTAAACGAAAATGTGTATCGTCCGTTTGCGTTAATAGAACTAAAAGTCCATAGAGACACATTTCAATGCATTTGATATTAAATTATTTATATATTTGAGAAAAATACTAATTTTCATATTTATAAGTCTTAAATTTTATTGATTTAATCATAACAATTTTTTTTGTCAACAATTATAATTAAATAGCTCAAATGAGCCAAGACAAAATATATAAAAGTTAATGGTTGCTCTGTTCCTATCCGTGCATTTGGGATTTTTTTAATCAATTTTGAATATCCATTTAATAAATGGCTTAAATATACTTGGTGTATTAGTCTCTTAAAAAAAATTGTTTTTTGAACATAAAATATATTGCAAAAAATGAATAAGTACAAAATGTTTGGTAAAAGTCATTTTTCTTCTAGTCGAGTCACTTTTCCCTTCAATATCTAAAATGAGACTAATATGATTATATGAATCGAAAATGATTCAATAGTTCATCACGAGTTGTGGAGTTAAAATGAGAGATTACATAAAATAAAATTGGTTGTATTGATAACACATTTAAATTAGAAACAAAAATTAGATTCACATGTATTCAAATTTAGATACAGCTAGAATTTGTACCGGCGCACGCACGGAATTTTAATTTAAAATATTTTTAATCAGTAGAAAATTTTGAGCTCAAATATAATCATTCAACTTTTGAGTATAAATCTATATAAACAGTAAACTTACTCTATTAAGTGATATACAACATATATAATGTTGAAGATAATATTTTATTGTTATATCTATTTGTGCGTGATTTTAGTTTAATTTTTTTTTATTAATAAAAATCATTGAACAAATATAATCATTTAAAGTTTAAAAGATAAATTGATATAAAAGCCATAATTATTTCACCAATCTATATATAACATCTATTGCCTATTGTCGCAATAATTTTTTTTGGCAAATCAACAATATATCTCATGGTAACAAAAAAAATGACTTAAAAACCTCACTGGAAAAGTCTGCAATCTTCTGACCTTTTACCCCTGGAAGAGTTCATTCTATATTCATATTCTATGAAAACATGTTTTTAAAAGTTCTAACTTCGAATGTCGTTGACCTAAATATAGAGATCATTTAAACATATTGATATCCCACATTAAATATAAATATACAAAGTATCATGAATATTTTTATTGCTATGTCGCTACAACGGGGTTGTCCAATTGCATCACCTGCTATAATAGAATTAACGACCAAGTCAAGAATGCTTAGATGGTGAAATGGTTAAACCCGACAATAAATATATGTTCACTACTCCAAGTTACATATTTTTCTAAAACCTCATATGCTATTTTCATATGTTAATTTTGTGATGCAACCTCAGCTTCGTTTTCTCAAAAAAATATTGTATATTTTAAATATGTTGTTTCTCTCAATGTTTTGGGTTAAAAGCATCTGATAAAATTAATAAAATCTCAAGCTTGTTTTAAATTCTATTTTTTATCATGTTATAGAATTGTAGCTTCAGTTGATAATATGTCTTCTGAGATATGCTACACAAATCACTTGTCACTTTTTGTAACAGCTTACATATCTTTTTCTATGTTTTGTGACCATTGATTTTGTTTCTTAGACGGATTATATTTTCAAGAGTATTTTCATAGTTTTCCCTATAAAAGTGTGACTATTACAGTATCTTCATTTTTGATTAAAACTTTTAAGTTGAGTTGACTAATTAATCTTTTATTTTTTATTAATTGAAATTTAATAATAAATATTTGTAGTATATGTTTCTAATTAGAAACTAATGTTTCACTTCAATCTTATTTTTCTGTTTAGAATTTTATAAATACAATTACATAAATTGCTTTTTACTCTACCATGCAGTAAAATTTTACTTATATTCTAAAATTTATTAACCCATTCTAAATTTTGGAATATGATCATTTTTTGGTTAAAATTAGAATAATAATATTATTACTAAACCAAATTCATAGTGTTATTTTTACTTTTTGAAAATTTTCATTTATGTTACTTAATTCATTTTTCTATAGTTATTATTTAATAAAACAAATTTATATTATTGTTTTTACTATTTTAAAATTTAATTAATTTTTCTTAATTCGTTTTTAATTTATTTTTACTATTATTAATTATAAGTAATAAATATGCAATGATGAATATTTAAAATATATTTTTAATAAGTATAAAATATAGTATTGTTGATGTGGAGGAAGGAGAAGAGATAAAAGTTAACTTTATATATATAGAATATTGAAAGCTTAATTCTTAAAAATGCTGTTATATTAACACATGCCCTGTTCTTTTTCAAGTCTCTGATCTAGCGACTGCGACAGATAAATGAACAGATGCACTACTGTTGTGAAGGGAAAGTCGCTGCCGTTGTGAAAAAGAGTCACTGATATTGAAATGAGCTGCCGCGACGATTGCTAGAAATTCAAGCGATTTCTTTCTCTTCTCAGCGACATTTTTCTCGCTGGAGTAGACATGTTCCGTCATCGTCTTACGTTGTTGTTGTCGTTTTGATTTTTGATTGGCGTTGTCAATGTCATTTTAATCTATCGCAATCGCTGGATGAACGACTTGAAAAAGAACAGGGCCATACTAATTGAAAAAATATTTATTAAACTATTGACTGGCGATGAAATAACATGTTAAATTCCAGAAACCCAAAAAAACAAAATAGCAAATATTGAAATAGAGGAAAACAAAGCTGATGATTAAAGAGGTTGAGACATTGACTTCAACTATTAAATTTTCAATGAGAGAGTGCTATACATCATCTTTGAGGCTAGGATCAGTTTGTTGGCTACTCAAACTATACATGATAGAAAATTATATGTAGTACTAATCTCCAAAAAAAAATTAAGAACAAAGATAATTTAGATGATAGAAAATTTAAGTATTTCATTACAACATATCATATCTTACATATATATATCACACACCTGTTGAACTTCTTATAAACATAATAGCAGATGCTACATATATATTGAAATAAGCTAAGACAATGTTAGTTGAATACCAAAAAATATAGAATTTATAAAATTATGTGATTTAAGATATGAAAGTTATTGAAATGTGTGTCTTGGTATTTATTGTGTAAACTGTAGTTAAGACTATATTATAAATCTATTATTTAATTGGGTAGTAATTGTTGCACTAATCTGTATATCATTTATGTTGTTATGAATATAGAGTTTGGAGATAAAGCTCTTGTGTATTCTTATTGATTAATCCCGAGGTTACATGCATATATATAGTAGAGTACAAGGTATAAGCTTAAACTGACATATAGACTAATGGCCGAGTAAGGCTTCGGCTCATGGCCCGAAGGTGTGCGGACTGAGTATGACCGATGGACCGAGACTCCATGGATAATATACGGGCCGGTCTATAGAGTCCACTAAGTGTTTCACAACACTCTCCCTTGAACGAGATGACCGTGCCTATGTTGGATGGGATCGACGCAATGTGCTTGGGGGTGCTGCCTCATTAAAACCTTACCAGGAAAACCCATTGGGACAAAACCTTGGTGAAGAAAAAAGAGTACAGCACACATTGCTCCCCCTGTTCCAAACATCACTCCAAGTCCCTAAGCCTCTGCATCCCAATCTGGTGCGCGAGCTTCTTGAAAGTTGTTGTCGGTAGCGATTTGGTGAAGAGATCGGCTGAGTTGTCGCATGACCGAACTTGCACCACTTGAACTTCTCCGGCCTTTTGTAGTTCATGTGTATAGAAAACTTTGGTAATATGTGCTTCGTCCGATCTTCCTTGATGTAACCTTCCTTGAGCTGTGTGATGCAGGCTGTGTTATCTTCATAAATTACGGTTGCTTCTTTGCTGTCTTCCAATCCACTGTCTGTCTGAATATGCTGAGTCATGGACCGCAACCAAACACACTCACGGCTGGCCTCATGTATTGCTAGTATCTCTGCGTGATTTGATGATGTGGCTACAAGGGTTTGCTTCATAGAACGCCAAGAGATTGTTGTACCACCGTGTGTAAACACATAGCCTTTTTGTGATTTTCCATTGTGTGGATCAGATAGATAACCTGCATCAGCAAAACCAACTAAACCATCTTTGTTATAGTTAGTATAATATAGACCAAAGTCTGTCGTACCCTGTAGGTATCGCAGAACATGTTTAATACCATTCCAGTGCCTTATGGTCGGACAAGAACTATATCTTGCTAGGAGGTTCACGGCAAAAAATATGTCTGGTCTAGTGTGGCTAGCCAAGAACATTAATGCTCCTATAGCACTGAGGTAAGGCACTTCAGGTCCGAGAACTTCTTCATCGGCCTTCTTGGGAGCAAATGGATCTTTATCTACATTTGTGCTTCTCACAACCATGGGGCTAGTCAATGGGTGAGCTTGCTCCATATTAAACCTCTTGAGTACCTTTTCTGTATATGCCTTTTGATGCACAAGGATACCATTGTTTCTGTACTCAAGCTGCAATCCCAAACAGAATTTTGTCTTGCCTAGGTCTTTCATCTCAAATTCTTTCTTGAGATATTCTACAGTTTGGGCGATTTCCCCAGAGGTTCCAAGGATGTTTAAATCATCCACATAGACTGCTATTATCACAAATCCTTTGTTTGCAAACTTCTTTATAAATATACATGGACTGATGGGGTCATTCCTATAGCCTTTCTTTGCCAAAAATTCGCTAAGTCTATTATACCACATTCGACCACTCTGTTTCAGTCCATAAAGCGATTTGTCTAGCCTTATGCAGTACTGTTCTCGAGAACCACTCTTATCTTTGAGTTCTATTCCCTCTGGTAATCTCATATAGATTTCATTATCCAGTGGACCATATAAGTAAGCAGTTACAACATCCATTAACCGCAAATCCAGTTTTTCTCTTACAGCCAGACTTATTAGATATCTAAAAGTCGTTGCATCCATCACAGGGGAGTATGTCTCCTCATAATCTATTCCTGGTCTTTGAGAGAATCCTTGTGCTACAAGCCGTGCTTTGTATCTCACGATTTCATTCTTCTCATTTCTCTTTCTTACAAAGACCCACTTATGTCCAACTGGTTTAATTTCAGGTGTTATCCTTAAGATCGGACCAAACACACTTCTCTTCTTCAAAGAGTTTAACTCCACATCAATAGCTTCTTTCCATCTAAGCCAATCTTTGCTTTGAGTGCACTCTAATATAGATGTGGGTTCTAGATCCTCATTTATCTCAAGTGCTACCTTGTATGCGAATATATCATCAATGTCGACATCTTTTCTGTTCCATTTAATTCCAGACATGATATAATTTATTGAAATCTCATTATTATCAATATTCTCAGGACCTAGAAGTTCAGCGTCCTGAACCCCATCCGGCTCCTTATCATTTGCCGCGGCCATGTCTGTACTTTCAGTAATTCCCTGAACCTCGGTCTGTTTTGCACCCTTAGACTTTCGAGGATTTTTATCTTTGGAACCTAATGGTCTACCTCGTTTCAAATGGGTTTTAGACTCTGTAGCAACTTGAATATTGTGTTCCTTCTGAACATCAATTCGTACTGGTGCATTGCAAGCTGGTATGTACGATTTTGTTACTCTCTTTTGGTCAGCAAGGAATCTGGCAATTGATTAGCTAGCTGCTGTAAATGTATAATCTTTTGAACCTTTGCATCACATGCTAGAGTTCGAGGATCTTGCCAATTTAAGGATGTTTGATTCCATGTTAATTCCTTGACCAGCTTGCTAGTCTCACACTACAAGAAAACATTGTTGATTCCGACCAAATCTCCGACCGATTTATTGGTCAGTAAATTTTTTGACCAATTTCCAACTGTTAATTGACGAATATAAAATCCGGTTGCAAATCGGTCGGTAATTTCCAACCTTTTTAAATGATTGGAAATCGGTCGGTAAATTCCGACGAACATTCCGACTAATATATCCGTCAGTATTTACCGACTGTTTTCCGACCACTTTTCCAACTGCTTTAATTTTTGGTCGAGAATTGGTCAGTAATTTCCGACCTTTCAAAACGATTGGAAATCGGTCGGTTTTTACCAACCGTTTTCCGACCAAAATTATTCTAACAACCCTAATTAAAGGCAATCTCATTATCTCTATATTTTCATTCTTTATCTTCTTTACTCTATCTCTTCGTTCTTCATCTTCTCTAAACAAAATCTATTTTTTCTAACCAAAATATTTCAAAGCAGATGAATCAATTAATGGTAAAGGAGAGGAGGAAGACAAGTCTCGCAGATCCAAGCCAGCTCAGGTTATTTTTTCTTCCATCATAGATGTTTAAATATTTAGATTCTTTGAATTGATTTCAATTTTGTTGATTTCATAAGAACACCGATTTAATTAGGGTTTTCGGTTTCATTGATTTTGATGCTCATACTCAGAGAATCCAAATTAGAAACTTTGATTTTAAAATCAAAATTAGGGTTTCAAAATGAATTGGATTTTTTTCCAGATCTATGGTTTAGTTTTTTTTTTTTTTGTTTATAGAATGAATAGTTAGATTCTTGGGTCATGTACTCTCTTTTTGTGATTTCAAGTGCTCTTTCTCTTTTATGCAGATTTGGTAATGAAGTCAAAACATGGAGAATTCAAGGTAGTGACCATGTGAAACTCCATTGAAGAAAAAAGAAAAGAGTAAAGTAGATCCAAGAAGAAGATGAAGATGAAACTCAAGAGTAGATTAATATTTTAATTTAACTAAGTGTATTATTTTAATTTCTTTTGTTGAGATTTAAACTATTTTTTTTGGTTTTAATTGACAATTTGACTTATTTATTTAGCCTTTCTAATTTTAATTTATGAACATTTCTTATTTTATTTTAATTTGATATAAAAATTCTAAATTCAATTATTAGCATCCATACGTTTTAATATTTTTGGTTGGAAAATATTTCAGTTGGAAAATCGTCGGTAATCGGTCAAATATTTCTGACAAATTTCTGACCGTTTATTACCAACGAATTTCCAACCACCTTTTCGGTTGGAAATTTCCGACGGATTTCCAACCAAATAAATTTCCGACCAGCGATTTTCGACTGATTTACTGTCGTCAGTAAATGGTTGGAAATGCTTGTTTTCGACCATTTTCCGACTGATTTGACCGTCGGAAACTGCTATGTTTTCTTGTAGTGGAAATTAGTTAGAAATTAGAAATTTTATGATATTAGTTAACTGATATTAGTTTGAATTTTTTTTTTTAGGTTAAGGAGCATACTGCTCTGATACCATGTAGAGAATGAATGCAATATTATTGATTGTAAGAGTTTACATATTTATACTAAGACACAGTTTAAACCTAGTACAAGGTAATTACATTGAGAGGCCTATATTTACTGACTCTTATACAATCAACTACTCTGACAGAGCTGCCAAATATCTGCCTAAGTTGTACAGCCGTAAGTCGTGGACTCATGTTGCTAACTTGGACAAATATCTTCGATGCAACTCTTTTTTCTCGAGAACCTAAAATAAGAAGCATAAGACCATTATTACTTATCGTTACTTCCCCCAAATTCTCTTATTAAAAATAAATAAAAATATATAGAAAAGAGAAAAGAAGAGAGAGAAGGTTGCTTTAATTAATCTGGCTAGAAACGTTACTCTTTCTTTTTCTACAGCTGTCAGTTTATTATTAGTAATATATTAAAATATTAATTTTTTTTTTGTTGAGTAAAATATCAGCGTTCTACCAGTAATGATGCTCTAAGTATCACAAAAGTGAAGAAAATAAATAAAAAATATATATATGGAGATTTAACTTGAGACACAAAACAAAATAGAGGTAAAAAAAAATCTCCTTTTTAATAAAAGGAAAGTACACAATATATTTTTTGTAGATAAAAGGGAAGTACACAACATAGTTTTTGTAGACTTTATATTTTTAATAAATGGTTACAAATGGTTACAAATAGGTTATAGATTAATTCATATATTAATATTAATGGTTACACCTAAATATTAGGAATATTCCAAATTGATAATTGATATATTAATGGTAACAAATAAAATCATGGATATTCCAAATTTTATTTTTGGAAGATTTTAGTCATATATCACGTTGTTTCCAAAGATCTTTAAACACAATATTATAAATTTATTTTCCACATATTTTATCGATAGACCACAACGTTAACCAAAGATAGATTACAAAATTGATAAATTGATTGGTTACAAGTTAAATAGTGGATTACAAGATAGATTACAAAATAAAATTTAACCAGTGTTATAGCACGGATANCTCTTGTGACTTTTACTGGTGAAGGCCTTATAACAAGTTTCCCTTGTGCACATGCTACACACGTGAGATGTTTAGGGATAACTTTCCTTTCACTTAGGTTGTGCCCATTCGAACTCTTAATCAGTTTACGCATCATGTTCAAACCCGGGTGGCCTAGCCGGTCATGCCATAGAGTGAACTGTTCATTGAACATTCTGTGCTTAGGCAAGTTAGCCTCTATCATGTTAATCTTAGCATGGTATAAACCAGTGGCTAGTGCAGGTATAGTCTGTAGGACCTTGTTTTTTCTTTTTACATTTTCTATAATGTATAGGAACTCTCTAGTTCCTTCACCCTTGGTTTCCACATGATAACCATTCAATCTTATATCTTTAAAGCTCAATAAGTTTCTCTTTGAGCTGGGTGAATATAAGGCATCACTCAATTCAATATGTGTGCCATTAGGAAACAAAATGTGAGCCTGGCCGTAGCCCTCTATCAAGTTAGCTATACCCGCAATTGTACTAACATTGGCATTTTTCATGGTGAGGTTTATAAAATATCTTTTATCTCTTAAAATAGTGTGGCTGGATCCACTGTCCACCACTAGTTCACTCATATCCTCAGTCATTTTCTATATAAAACAACATTTGTGTTTTAATTCAATAAGGCAAGTACTTTATAAAATAAATCCTTGAATTCAAACCAAATCAATTATCCAATACATAGAAATAAATCAAAGCATGAAAGCATAGTCTTAAACCAAAATAAAACCGAAAATTCATTCATCCTCTTTAAGGAGATCGGAAGTCTCTAGGGAGTCATCATTCTCATGATCAAAGTCGCCTTCATCATCGAGATGCACCAAGTTGGCTTCTGGATTTTTCTTCAAACTTTCTTGATATGCATCAATGAGATGTTTGGGAGTTCTGCAGTTTCTCATCCAGTGGTTTGACATACCACATCGGTGACAAACCAATTTTGCCTTAGTTTGTGGCTTGGAAATACCACGGCCTCTACCACCACGTCCGCGGCTGGCTTGGCCTCCTCGACCACCACGTCCTCTGTCACCACGGCCACGACCGTAGTGGCTCTCTCTGTGGACGTAGTTGGTCTCTTTAGACTCCTTAGGCTCTGCAGCACTTTTCTTTCCCAAATCCACTTTGTGTGCTTCTGGTAATGGGGCTGTACCAGGAGGTCTCATAGCACTATTCATCAGCAATAGTTCATTGTTCTGCTCAGCTAGCAGTAACACCTCATTGAGTTCCCCATACTCGGCATACTTTGTTTGTCGGTATTGTTGCTGAAGAACCATGTTGTTAGGACTAAAAGTAGACAAAGTCTTATCGATTAGCTCCTTTTCTGTTACCATGGTACCACACAGCCTAAGGACTGAGACAATCCTAAAAAGCTCAGAATTATAATCATCCAAGGTTTTGAAATCCTGGATCCTTAGGTGTTTCCAATCGTACTCGGCCTTTGGAAGGAGCACCGTCTTTTGGTGCCCGTATCTGCATTTAAGCGTTGTCCAAAGGTCGAGAGGATCTTCTATGAATAGGTACTGGTTTTTGAGACTCTCAGCA
>NC_025696.1:24380961-24381332 GCF_000633955.1 Camelina sativa
AACAACATCCCCTCTGCCACTCTCGGAGCCCTCAGCCCCTCGAGCTCTCGGTATTCAGGGGAATCACCATCCCCTCAGGAGCAACAATCCTTACCGACTATAAACATCTCTCGACACAACTACCTCCTGTGGTCCGAGTATAACATTGCAATGTTACACCTACCCACTCAACTTATATCCAACTGGATTAACCACCAAGCAGAGAAATATCTGCTCCAACTGCATATGTCCACCTATCCGCCTCTCTAGGCCCGATACCTCTTGAGAATAATCTCATACCGGTCATCTACAACCGCTCCATCCTCTTAACATAAGGTGGAAAGTCCTCAACATCCGCAGCCCTCGACTGCACCCCGCCACATGCGGCAAAA
>NC_025696.1:24383554-24384500 GCF_000633955.1 Camelina sativa
TGATATGCCGAAACTGTTTCCTCCCAAACCCTAACGATTCTGATCTTTCTCCTTTAATCTCCTTCACACCACAATAGGCTCTCTCCTCTCTCTCTATCTCTGAAAACGGCGACAAGACATCCTAAAAACCTTAATTTGTCGCTTCTCCACTTATAACACGATTTAGGGATTTTTCTTGAACCAAACCGAACCAAACAGCAATTAAAACGAACCGGACCAAACCAGAAAACATGGTGTCGATCGATACACCAAGGGTGTCGATCGACACCCACACCAAAACCTTAAAAATTGGTTCGCGTATGTTACAGTTGGAAGATGATCCAAACAAATAATTAGTGTCAAAACCGCCTTTTAACATAGAATTACTACCGAACAATAGCCGAAAGACGTTGTGTTGCTGACTCTGCATCTCTAATCTGTTTATTAATCACACTAAATGTTGTTATATCAGTGAAAATAAGAGTTATTAATTTAAAACAATAACTATTAATTTATTTAAAAATATACCATAACTTCTGGGATATTATTAACACCATTCACAGTCTTTCTGCAATAATAATCAGTAAATGCAAATGTTAATATGATTTTCTGAATCAAATATATTTATATATATAATTAATTTTCCTTTAAAAATAAATACCTGTTTTTCACCATACGATCATTGGTAGATTGATCTAAACAATGTTTAAATTTAATTTGATCATTAGAAATATATTAATATAAGGAATTTTAAATTTAGCAACATACCTTTTAGCATAGAAGAAGATGCAGAATTCAAATAAGAAATTTCGATAGTCCTCGCCACCTCAACCTATTCATTTATATTTATTTGTTAGAGACACAAACTTATGAATTAATTTTTATAACGATGATAGAGTAATTTACTATTAAAATTTAAATTACCAAACATCTCTCATGACTATGATCATCTTCAGAAGCTTTCCTA
>NC_025696.1:24385938-24389122 GCF_000633955.1 Camelina sativa
AAACACGAACACGAATACGAAGAACCATATAAGGGATCATCAAAACTATAATACATATATAATTTGAAGAACATGAGAGAAAATTAGGGTTTTATCTGTTTTAAAGATTTCGGATTATTGAGAATGATTAGGGTTATACCTATATATATATGTTTACAACCTATAATTTTACAGTTTCGAATAGGTCGGTATATTTTGGTTGGGTTTTTTTGAAAGCCCATTATTTTAGGTTTTAGCGTTTTAAAATTTATTAAATCACGTTTTGACGATTATATAGATTAGATATTTAATAATTTAAACTTTATATAATTTTCTAAATTAATTTGAAGGGTAAAAACGTCCAGATTGGATTCTCATTAATGGCAAGTTAGTAATCTTAAGTCTGAGGAAGAATGTGGTGCGTTTCAGCAACCTAAATAGAGAACAAAAGCTTGTCCGAAAATTTTTCAGGGGGAATTTTCATTAAGGGCAAGAGAGGTCAAATTTTGTGAGATTGGCTGTGAGCCCTCTCGACTTCTCCTTTAATATATTAGATAGACTAGGTTTTGAACCCACGATACGCGTGGGTTTATTTGATATATTTTGATAAAAATTATATATGATTGATGACGGTAATAATATATTATCTCATAAAAAAAATTCAAATTTGTACTAATGAAAAAAAAATAAATTTCAGATACACAATCTTTTAAAATATAAAAATCAGTTGTGTTATAAAATCAAATCTGATAAAAAAAAACTCATGAATTTAACTCGACGTCCAGGCGAGACAAATCAAACTGATGACCTCACATATCCTAAACCATTTTTTGACCACCAGAAAAACGAAACAATTTTCTAATCATGAATATAACTCGTTTTCATAATTAATTGATCGCTACTACCTATGTTTTCGTGTTTTTTATTCAATGTTTTCTTATTCTTCATATTCTTTCTTGTCATTTTCATTGTCAAATTTTGTGGTAATTGTCATCGTTACTTTTACCATTTGGTTCTTCGTTATACTCTTTTTCTTCTTCTTCTTGTCAGCTTCTTCACATTCTTCCACTGAAAAACCTTTTTTTAAGACTACCACACAACTTGTTAACCCATCAAACTCCAAGAATAAAATCATTTATTTTACCATAAAATTTGTGAAATTCATGAAGACCAGCATAGTCAACACATGCACCCAATTATTGATAATTTTATCTATATACTTATTTGGTTTTAGATCCACGCGTTTAGAAACTTCTCAAACCAAAATCCTTACTTTAGTTTATAATATTTTAAAAACATAATAAAACATACTAATAATTATTTATTTAATATGAATCATATGATATATAGAAATATGAGTACACTATAAGAACATATTAATTATAAATAAATAATATCAATTATATTATATCATCAAATAATATCAACCATATCATATTATCAGATAATCGTAACATTATATAACAGTAACCGCTTGAGCCGTAACCGTATTTAAACGTAACTGTTTAACCGTTTATTAAACGGTTCTGGTTAAGGTTTAAAAATTTCTAACCATAACCGATGGTTAATAAACCGTAACCGTGACAACTGTAACCCTTGTCATGCCTATGTATAGCTAATAAAACATGTGTGTTTGTCGTCCATATTTCTTCTTTAAACCTCAAAATTTGACTCAAACATCAAATTAAGGCCTTGCGATGTCAGTCCTTCTTCCTTAGATCCAAAAATAAAAAAATTAATGAAAGAATATCAACTCATCTATAAAATCATACACAAAAATGTGTTTTACAGCTCATAAGAAATAAAAAGCACAAATGTAGATAAATAAGATAATTTATGTTTTACATCAATATTTATAATATTTTAAACTTTTAAAAGGTTTCGAAATATAAAATTTGAACCTTTAAAAAAGTTTCAATATTTATAATATTTTAAACTTTTAAAATTTAAAACTTATAATATATAAAAACTTTTAAAAAGCTAAGAACTTTTAAAAGTTTCAATATTTAAACTTTTAAAATTTTTAAATATTATAATATTTTTTTGTAACTTTTTAAAGTTTTAGTTTGATCAAACCAAATAAAACTTTTAAACTTGGAAGCCTGATAAATCAAGCTTTCCTGCTTATTCGTTGTTGGAGGTATATTAATCTTATTTATACTGGTTCTGAACCATTGTCTAAAAAATTTCTAGTCGATGTGGGATATTATGCATAGTTTTTTTATTTCCATAAATTTAAAATTTTCCTTTTTCTAAAAAATGCTGGAAATTTAAAAAATGTTAATGAATGACATGTCAAATCATGATAGGTTGTTTAAAATAATTTTTAATATATAAAATTCTGGAGATTTTAGAAAATGTTAATTAGTGACATGTCTTATCACTATTGGTTGTTTTAAATCCTAGGTGGACAGCCTTAGGAGCTTATAGCTCCTACTTTTTATTAGTATAGATTTAAATAAATGTGAATAAAATTCTTCTTACGTTTAGAATCAAAGCTCACAGGTTTTGGAAAAAAAAAATAGGAATCAAATAGTTGTTTTCTTTGTTTGCAAAGGATTTAGAGATAGAATATTGTAACACCCGCGAACCAAAACTCTACGTTTTGGGGGTGAGTAAGGGTGGTGTCGGTCGAGACCATTAATTTCTAGGTCGACCAGATTGATATGATTGTCGATTTTGGGCGGTTTGGTTTAGGAAAAACCATTGAACCGAGATATTTAAGTGGGAGAATGACCTAGGTCGTGTTTTGGTTGTTATCTCGCTGCTGAAACAGAGAGAAAAGGAGAGAAACATTGTTCTCGAAGTTTTGTGAGTTTTTGGGAGATTTCAAGGCTTATTTGGTGAGATTTTGTTGTGAGAGTGAAGATCCATGGCTAGGAACGTGTGAGAAGCTTGCTGTGAGTGTGGGATTCGTCATTATTTGTTAGAAACTTCCTGCAAAGAGGTGAGTGCGTGACCATGGCTTATCCAAGCCTGAGATTTCCTTTGTCTTGCTTGTTTGGTGTTGTTTGTGGTGTTTTGTTGCTTGTTATGATTGATATAGGGTTCCTACGGAGTCATATGGCTTTGGGATTGAGTATTGGACGGATTGGAGGTGTTAGGAAGCGAGATTCGACTCTCGGCTTCGAGCGAAACGCGATTGCAGAGGTAGTGTTGATCGACACCATGGAGGTGTCGGTCGACACCGGTGAGCGAGCATCGG
>NC_025696.1:24390303-24390859 GCF_000633955.1 Camelina sativa
TCGACTGACGATCCGGGGGCGCGCTGTAGGAGGGTGTCGGTCGACACCAGTGACGAGCATCGGTCGACACTGTGGGGTAGTGTCGGTCGACACCAAGAGCTAGTGTCGGTCGACACTTGGCTGGTGTCGGTCGACACCTCCCTTCCAGCGAGACTGTAACAACCCGTCCCGTGGAACCCACTAGCCCACCGCTAGCTTGCCCCCATAGGCCCAAAGCTGGCCCTGCAGGGCATCGATCCTAACCCCTCACTGGGCAAATGGAACTATTCATCCAAATCCACAGTAGGTTATTGGTGCACCAGGCGTTCCTCGAACCCTGGTCCCCACCCTTTAACAACCTTCCCACAGGACAAGCTGTCACCAATTGATCTGCAGGTCAATTGGTGACAGCTTGTCCTATCCCAAGCTGGCCCTGCAGGGCATCGATCCTAACCCCACACTGGGCAAATGGAACTAATCATCCAAATCCACAGTAGGTTATTGGTGTACCAGGCGTTCCTCGAACCCTGGTCCCAACCCTTTAACAACCTTCCCACAGGACAAGCTGTCACCAATT
>NC_025696.1:24391889-24398654 GCF_000633955.1 Camelina sativa
GTGGGAAGGTTGTTAAAGGGTGAGGGACCAGGGTTCGAGGAACGCCTGGTGCACCAATAACCTACTAGTGGATTGGGATATCCACAGTGATGGGTTAGGATCGATGCCTTGCAGGGTCAACTTGGGGTCTGTTGGGCCGACTAGCGGTGGGCTAGTGGGGTCCACAGACAGTCCGTTGGGGCAGCTAGCGGTGGGCTAGTGGGGTCCACGGGATGGGTTGTCACATGTTTATTATTTATTAGTAAAAAAAAAAGGTCGGTTGTTTCAGTTTTTCTTCCAAAACTAGCACACACATTCAATTGTTCCAAATATAGTATAAATTTATATAATATTAAAAATAAAATATTAAGAAAATTAAAATAAAGATATAGAAATCGTGATTAGTGCTATTTTGGAAGACGGTGTTCTCTCTCTGTCCTCTCTCTCCGACATTCCAAAACCAATCGCAGACAGTGTTCCACCAGCGAACCAAATCAGATCTTAATCGTAGGTGAGTCATCAAATCGAGATCAGTGAAATCAGCAGTTGTGTTCGCGACATAGAAGAGAACCCCAAGCATGAATCTAAAGCCTAGAGATATCTCAGAGATCTGGTCTCCAGCCAAGCGTATATTGGTCATGACGAAGAAAAGTGACGACGACATTTACATGGACGATTCCCAATCTAAGGTAGTAAAATTTGTACTTTTCTCAAGATTTACCTTTTTTTTTATTTTCTTTGATTTTTTTGGTTAGCCATGGAAACTACGGAGACAAGAGATTCAAATAGATTCATGAACTCTAGTCCCATCCTTGTTTTTGTTTATTCATTTTCTGTATTTTATAAAATTGTGTTGGTGAATTGAACTTTAGATGATGATGACGTTTAAGTCTACGAGAACTTAACCATTTGGTCCTTGGAGATTTCTTATTTTTCAAATTTTGTTATGATTATCTCATATTAGATTTATCATTTGTTCATTGCTCATGACAATAAATGGTAAATAGAGGAATTTAAGAGATCTAATTTTAGATGATACATGCTTGTTGTTTGCTTTGAGTTCCATAATTAAACAAATTGTTCTTGAAAGCAAATTGCAGAGCTTGTGATGGAACTTAGCTCTCTTGTGAAGATCTCTGCAGATGTTGATTATATTTTTTAAATCTAAAACTTGATATATGATGTTTGTATGATTCATTGGAACTGTTTTTTTTTTACAGACATTTTTTTAGAATGCGCAAACATAACTCATGTCAAGACATGAAGTTGTGAAGAAAACAGTCCAGCTCTAACAATCACATTGGGAAACTCATATCATTCAGTCCTCAAATACAGCTTCTGAATTCGTCATATGCAACTTGTGATGATTTTTAACAAAGTTAAAGCCTTTATGTGATACCATTCTGCCAAAATACAACCTTTTTTTTAAGAGAACTCGGTTGTCATATTACTTATACATGTTGTCAGCTTTATTGATAGTTGCTTATGTATTGTTTATTGTTTATTGTTTGTTGCACATGTATTGATATGTTTCTTAGCCACATTTGAAAATTCATGAAGCATTGTTGAGAATTCGGAAGACCTTCCTGAAACATATTCCTTGATTTCAATTTTTATTGCAGGTAATAGGGATTAAATACTTTTCCAATCTACAAGATGTATGTGAAACTTTCAGATTGTTTTGGTACTTGTATGATGTTTCTGCATCATAACAATGTCACAAGTTTCTGTTAGCATTTTGTTTTAATTGTGATTAAACTTCAGAAACGAACATATAAAATTTAGGAAGAATTGTATGAAATTCGGGAAGCGTTCTATAACATTCAAGAAGCATTCTATGTAATTCAGGAATGATTCTTTGAATTTCAGGATAACCTTCATAACAAAGTTTAGAGTTTCTAACAAGAGAATATGCATAAAAAATAAAATCAGTACCTCTAGTTAATAGAGTAATCTACTGATATTTGACATATTGAAAAACAAAACACACAAAATTAGAGATTTAAAAACACATTTATTTAAATTTAGGAAAGATTAAATAATATTCAGGAACGACTTCTTGAAATTCAGGATGGTCTGCATAAATATAATGGTTTAAAAGGTTCTTGCATAAATCCATAATGGTTGAAAACAATTCAAAGCATAAAATTTATCATATTACAGTAATTTGTGATGCATTAAGGTATCACATAAATAAAATATTAAAAACTCATTTATTTCAATTTAGAAAAAAAATTATAAAGTTTAGGAAGACATCATTGAAATTTAGGAATGTCTTCCTGAATGTTCAGAAAATCCAAAATTGGTGACGACCAGAATCAGAAAATCCTCCACAACTGTACTCTCATCTGTGAGTTAACGAAGAAACCTGTAATAGATTCTAAAATTCATCTGAATTAACCATACCACATGTTTTCTACAATAACAAAAACATGAGGTAGACAAAACTCTGAACATAGATATATTATTTAGCGTTTCCCTTCTCAGTTTCTCACGACGAGCTCTACTTCCTGGCTTGTTACATAATCCAGTTCGTCAAATGTGCATACAAAATCATATTAAACAAAAGAAGCTGGTGGTAAACTAATCCATGTAAATAACCAAACAATAAGCACACTACTACAAAACTAAAAAAAACTGAATTCAAACACTCCAAAAATTGGTAGAGACCAAGAGAAATCATTAGTTGCATACAGTTCTACAAATAGCAAACACACCACAAAACTCTCACCATTCTCTGTATAATCCGCCATTGTTGATAATCTTTATTTCCAAACACAACAACATTATGTTAAACAATACTAAAGAACACATGCCTACTCTTCCCACTGAAACCTTTCTCCACTCTCTCAATCCTAATCCAAGTCTCATGCCCTAACCCACTTTCCTCCACACAACTCACGACCCTCCCACCACCATCATCGTCATTTATCTTCTTCCTCTCATCACCGTCGTAGTCATAGAGGTTTCTCTCGTTAAAGATGATGACTTTACAACAAGAGAGAGTTGTCAGCTACGTGAGATCACCCAGGATCAGAATCACAATCATAATATACTAAATCCATGATGGATTTGGCTTCCATCAACTTACCAGTGTTGCTAAAGCATTTGCAGATTCTTTTTACCACACTAACATCATACCATTTTTTATTTCTTTTCGGCGAGATTCTGAATTAAAAATTAGTACCTGAGAGTGTCGATCTTGGTAACCAAATGATGATGGGAATCGCCAATTGCTCTTGATATCACCGGAGGTGGAAGCAAACTAAGAAGCAGATCCAATTTGCATTTCATCGATGCGACTCTTTTTGTCGTCGCGTTCAGCTTCGCTAGAAACAAAGCTGCTTATAACTCTTGCAAAGCTTCTGCAATCGAATTTTACACCATCTTCGATCTACAATGTCTTTGATTTTGCAATATCTCTCAAATCTTCAAACCCTAAATCTTATGCATTAGATTTAGGGCTTGAAGATTTCTCTTTCAATTTCTCTTTCTTCTTCTTCTTCGATTTCAGAGCTAATCTTATGCATTAGAAAGATAACCCAACAATTTCAAACTCTGAAATCGAAGAAGAAGAAAGAGAAATTGAAAGATAAGCCAACGGATTTAGTACCTGATTGAAGCTCGACGGGAAAATCTGAGATCAGAAATGAAGATCTCTGATCGGAAAATTCATCGAGCTTCGCCGGAGAGAAATGTAAGAGAGATCGGGTTTTGATTTTTTTAAGTTTTTGAAAATAATAATATTTCTCTCTATGAATTACTCAATATTAAGAAATGCTAGTTTTGGAACATTTCAGCGTGTGTGCTAGTTTTGGAACAAAAACCCAAATGTGTGCTATTCTAGGGTATTTCTCTACAAATAAAAGGTTATAGATTTAATTGGTCAATCTGTGGGCTATATGAATACACTTAAGAATATCCCAAAGAATCCTCTTAAAAAAAATCTTGATTATTTCATATATTGTTATACTGTTAAGCGTAAAAAGGATTAAAATCTTGGCAATTAATCACACTTAATCGTGATTTCCAAGATTTTGTTGTGCAGTTGAAAATAATATCTTACCTAACACCATTCCAATTTTTTAATATAAATCATTCAGATCTCCATTCACCAAAATACATCTCTCATATTCATACCAAAAAATGAAAATAAAATGACAATCATTTCTCAGTTTACAATGTTAAACCGTCATATAAATTAATTATATAAAATATATTTTATTTTACAATTATAATATAAATAAAAAGAATTTCAACCCGTGCTAGAATCTAGTCTGTTTTATTAAAACGGAAATACATTTACTAATATAACATTGTATTTGTAAGATTTGTATAATAAATCCTTACCATTTTAATAAATACCACAATTTAAAGTTATTATTCCAAATACAATAATATATATACATTTCCTTACAAATGGATGCACATCTTAACAAATCTCTAAACAAATCATTTTTTATACCTAATCATTTAACCAAATTCCTTACGTTTTCCATATTAACAAATTTAACAAGATAAAAAAAATATACAAAATAAGATTAAAATTTTTAGATATATCCACTGAATTAACAAAGTAATAATTAGTTATACCAAATCGACATACATAAATATATTTTCATGACAGAATAAAAAGAACAACATAGAACTTAAAACAATATATGCTATATTTATTTAAAATTTATATAAATTTATAAAAATACATTAAGATTATTAACTCGTTCTCTACCACGAATCCTATTCTAGTTTAAACTTGAATTGAATACACATAAAATGATTAATTTTAAACTTAAATATGTTTTTTGTTTTTTTTTAACCCAACCTGAATACTTAAAATCAAAAACATTTAAATTCTAAAGAATCGTTTATGTATATTCAATCAACTTTAGCCCACACAAAACTACGCTGTATTAAAAAAAAAAGGAAAAGAAAAATTCTAAGGAAGACGTTACATATCCTTAAATCACCTATATAATAAAACGGAAGTACACAACCTTCTTTGATAAACAATATAATTTTTATAAGTTGGTTAAAAAATATGTTATAGATTAAATATAGGTTGGTTATAAAAAAAAGTTATAGATTTAATTGGTCAATATATGGGCTATATGAATACACTTAAGCATATCCTAAAGAATCCTCTTAAAGAAAAAATCTTGATTATTCCATATATTGTTATATTGTTAGACATAAAAATATACTGTTAAGCGTAAAAAGGAATAAAATCTTGGCAATTAATCAAGTTTAATTGTGATTTCCAAGATTTTATTGTACAGTTGAAAATAATATCTTACCTAACACTTTTCCAAGTTTTTAATATAAATCATTCAGATGTTCATTCACCAAAATACATCTCTCATATTCATACCAAAAAAAAAATGACAATCGTTTCTCAGTTTAAAAAATGTTAAACCGTCATATAAATTAATTATATAAAATATATTTTATTTTTAAATTATAATATTAATAAAAAAATTTAACATGTGCTCTAGCACGGTCCTGATCTAGTCTGTTTTATTAAAATGGAAATACATTTACTAATATAACATTGTATTTGTAAGATTTATATAATAAATCCTTAGCATTTTAATAAATACGAAAATTTAAAGTTATTATTCGAAACACAATAATCTATATACATTTCCTTACAAATGGATGCACATCTTAACAAATCTCTAAACAAATCATTTTTTATACCTAATCATTTAACCAAATTCTTTACGTTTTCCATATCAACTAATTTAACAAGATAAAAAAATATACAAAATAAGATTAAAAATTTTGGATATATCAACTGAATTAACAAAGTAATAATCGGTTATACCAAATCGACATACATAAACATATTTTCATGACAGGATAAAAAGAACAACATAGAACTAAAACAATATATGCTATATTTATTTAAAATTTATATAAATTTATAAAAATACATTAAGATTATTAACTCGTTCTCTACCACGGATCCTATTCTAGCCTAAACTTGAATAGAATACACATAAAACGATTAATTTTAAACTTAAATATGTTTTTTTTAATCCAACATGAATACTTAAAATCAAAAACATTTAAATTCTAAAGAAATCGTTTATGTATATTCAATCAAGTTTAGCCCCCACAAAACTACGTTGTACTAAAAAAAAAAAAGGAAAAGAAAAATTCTAAGGAAGATGTTACGTATCCTTAAATCACCTATATAATAAAACGGAAGTACACAAACTTTTTTGATAGACTTTATAATTTTTATAAGTTGGTTACAAAATAGGTTATAGATTAAATATAGGTTGGTTACAAAAAAAAAGTTATATATTTAATTGGTTAATTTGTGTGCTATATGATTACACTTAAGAATATCCCAAATAATCCTCTTAAAGAAAAAATCTTGATTATTCCATATATTGTTATACTGTTAGACATAAAAATATACTGTTAAGCGTAAAAAAGAATAAAATCTTGGCAATTAATCACACTTATTCGTGATTTCCAAGATTTTATTGTGCAGTTGAAAATAATATCTTACCTAACACCCTTCCAAGTTATTAATATAAATCATTCAGATCTCCATTCACCAAAATACATCTCTCATATTCATACCTAAAAAAAATGACAATTGTTTCTCTGTTTACAATGTTAGACCGTCATATAAATTAATTATATAAAATATATTTTATTTTAAAATTATAACAGAAATAAAAAGAATTTCAACCCGTGCTCTAGCACGGATCCTGATCTACTCTGTTTTTTTAAAATGGAAATACATTTACTAATATAACATTGTATTTGTAA
>NC_025696.1:24398714-24403421 GCF_000633955.1 Camelina sativa
TGTAGGAAATTGCTTCTTTAGCTCCTTACAAACTTCCCATGAGTTTTCATGTTCAGGCAAGCCTCTCCAACGAACCAACGCTTCCAACACACCATTCACATTGTACCGAGTCTCCAAAACTTCTTCAGGCTCTAAAACCAACTCTTCATCCTCATTCAACACTTCAGGCAAGGGAATAACCTGGTGACGTTTGCCCAGAACCTTTTTAATTTGAGAAACATGGAACACAGGGTGAATCTTCGAGCCATCTGGGAGTTTTAGGCGATAAGCCGCCTTCCCAATTCTTTCCATGATCTCATACGGACCAAAGTACTTCGCTGATAACTTCTGGCAAGCCCGTTTGGTCACTGATTGTTGCCTGTAAGGTCTCAGCTTCAAGAACACCCACGTTCCCACCTCATACTCCACATCTCTACGGTGCTTGTCTGCATTGTTTTTCATCAATTGCTGCGCATGAGTTAGGTGTTTCTTTATTTGATCAAGCATCAAGTCACGTTCTTTCATCATCCTCTCCAACTCTACGATTTTAGTTGAATTCTCCTCAAACCTTACAATCGCTGGAGGTTCCCGCCCATACATGACACGAAATGGTGATGTCTTTAAAGATGTGTGATACGAAGAGTTGTACCACAACTCAGCCCATGACAAATAGTGATGCCAAGTCTTAGGGTGAGCCGATGCCAAACACCTGAGATATGTTTCTAAACTTCTGTTCAACACTTCAGTCTGCCCATCCGTTTGAGGGTGAAAAGCTGTACTGTACTTGAGTTTAGTGCCTGAGATTTTGAAACACTCCTTCCAAAATGCACTTAAGAATGTACTACCACGGTCAGAAATGATTGAAGCTGGATAACCATGGAGCTTAACCACTTCTTTGATGAATAACTTGGCAACATCAGCAGCTTCGAATGGATGCTTCAAACTCAAAAAATAACTGTATTTACTCAGTCTATCCACAATCACCATAATGACGTTCTTCCCTTGAGATGTCGGTAAACCCTCTACGAAATCCATCGTTATGTCTTCCCACACCCTCTGTGGAACTGGTAGAGGTTGAAGTAAGCCTGCAGGTGCGAGAGTTGAATACTTATGTCTTTGACAAGTCTCGCATTCTGAAACAAACTTCTGGGTGTCTGCGAATAAGCCCTCCCAATGAAAGGATTGTTGTATCCTCTTTACTGTCTTTAAAACTCCTGAGTGTCCTCCCATCAATCCTCCATGACATTCCTCCAAAATTAATGGAATAACACTCGAATTCTTTGGTATAACCAACCTGTTTTTAAACCACAGTCTACCATCTCTCACTGAAAACTTCTTGTTTTTATTTGGAACAGCCAAACATTCTTGGATTTCCTTCTGAATCTTCTCATCTTTATCAATATCTTCATAAATGTCCAAAAGTTGCAGTGCAGTGGGAACTGTTAAAGCCATTAGCATGTGAGAAGTCAACATGCCTTGTGGTTGTGTCATTCTCGAGAGTCCATCCGCCGCCTTATTCTCCACACCCGGCTTATAAAGGATCTCAAAGTCATAGTTAAGGAGCTTAACAAGCCATTTTTGATAATCCATAGTGACCTCTCTCTGTTCTAGTAAGAACTTTAAACTTTTCTGATCTATGTGAACGATGAAATGCCTTCCAAAAAGGTAATGTTTCCACTTCTGCACTAATAGTACAATCGCCATCAATTCTCTCTCATAAACAGGTTTCAGCTGTTCTTTTGCAGTCAGTCCATGGCTAAAGTATGCGATAGGCTTCTTATTCTGCATTAAAACTGCACCTAACCCGAATCCTGAAGCATCTGCTTCTACCACAAAAATTTCTTTGAAATCTGGCAAAGATAGCACTGGTGCTGTAGACATGGCTAACTTCAATTTGTCGAAAGCATTTTGTGCCTCTGAAGTCCACTGAAAACTATCTTTTCTCAACAAGTCCGTTAAAGGCTTGGCAAGTATCCCATATCCTCTTACGAAACGCCTATAATATCCTGTCAATCCCAAAAAACCTCTCAATTCCTTAACTGTTTTTGGTGTAACCCATCTTGTCATAGCTTGAGTCTTGATTGGATCAGTTGACACCCCTTCTCGCGAAATGATATGACCCAAGTATTCTATCTGAGGTTGACCAAAAGAACATTTCTTCTTGTTTGCGAACAAGGTATTCTCTTCTAGGACTCTCATTACCACTTTCAAATGCTTCTGGTGTTCCTCCATGGATGTGCTATATACCAATATGTCATCGAAAAATACTAGCACAAATTTCCGTAAAAATGGTCTGAAAATCTCATTCATCAATGACTGGAAAGTAGCTGGTGCATTAGTGAGACCGAAGGGCATCACAAGGAATTCGTACTGTCCATCATGCGTTCGGAAAGCAGTTTTTTCGATGTCCTGTTCTCTCATCCTAATCTGATCATAGCCTGCTCTCAGGTCCAACTTAGAGAACACTGTAGACCCATTAAGCTCATCCAAGAGTTGATCTATCATTGGAATTGGGAACTTGTCTAGTTTTGTGACTCTGTTTAAAGCTCTATAGTCCACGCAAAACCTCCAGCTGCCGTCTTTCTTCTTTACCAACAAAACTGGGCTTGAGAAGGGACTGTGACTTGGTCTGATAATACCAGAATCAAGCATCTCCTTAACCATCTTCTCCATAATCTCTTTCTGTGCATGTGGGTATCTATAAGGCCTTACGCTGATGGTATTATGCCCTGGCAGCAATAAGATTGAATGTTCTCTACCGCGTAAGGGAGGTAATCCAGAGGGTACCTCAAAGACCTTCACAAAACCGTTTAATACCACTTCAATTCTTGTATCAAGTTGAGATATATTCGACTGCTTAATCTGCTGAGAATACAGCTCAACCTCCACACCTTTCTTCTGAATTCTGTATTCACTTGTTAAGGATTTAAGTGACATCTTGGAGATGAGTAAATCTGACTCCCCTCTAATAGACACCATCTGTCCCTTGTGAATAAACGACATCTCGTTCTTCTCCCAGTTCACTCTACAATCTCCTAGAGTTCTAAGCCAATAAACTCCCAAAATGACATCAATTTGTCCCAACTCCAGGACAATAAAGTCGGATGTAAACTCCAAACCTTGCACAGAAAAGGTAACCTTCTCGCACACCCCTATTCCATTCACCAAAATGCATGTGCCTAAGGTTACATTCAGGTTTGGATCTTCTCTACACTTCAGCTTCAGTTTCTTTGCTGCCGCAGGAGATATGTAATTGTGCGTAGCTCCGCTGTCCAGCATTATCAAGATGCTATCTCTCCCCACTGATCCTCTCACCTTCGTGGTTGAGGGTCCGGAAACTCCCCTGAATGATTGGAACGACAAAGCCATACACTCTCCAACAGGTTCTACCAACACTTCTTTCTCTCGGTTATCATCTAACACCTCCACTTCAAATCCATTGAAAACAGTCATTATTCGCAACTCTTTATTCGGACATTTATGCTCTTTGGACCAAGGTGCATCGCATTTGAAACATAGTCCTTTTCTTCTTTTCTCGTCCAGTTCTGCATTAGTGTTATGCCTTCGTGGTCTTTGCTCCACTCTGCTTGTTTGCTTTTCCAAGCCATGTATCGGTTCTGTGACAAGTGTTTCGTCTTCCATGTGTTAGTGTTGTTAAACGAATTCCCCTTGTACTCAGATCCCACATTCTCCTTGTTGGCTAACAACAGTTCCTTCTTGACCACCCTACGCATAATGCTTGTCTCTAACGCTCTTGCTTCTGCTACCATTTCATCTAAATTCCGAGGCTTTTGCATATGGACTAGTTCTTGCATTTCTTGTGTCAAACCATTAAGGAATATGCCTTCCAACTTCTGCTCATCGAGTCCCGTGACTTGTGATGATAAATCCTCAAACCTTTGTATGTAGTCAGCAATAGACCCGGTTTGTTGTATACAAAACAGACTCTGGCTCGGTCCTCTTAGCTTCAAATTCCCAAACCGCAACATTAAAGCTGATTTAAACTGCCCCCAGCTACCAAATTGTCTTGTGTTTATAACCCAGTTGTACCAACTTAACGCTTCTCCACTCAAGCTAACTGACACCAATGCTAACTTCTCATCGTCGTTATAACCTCCCAACCGGAAAAATCTTTCTACTCGTGCAACCCAACCATACACTTCAACTCCATCAAACACAGCCATTTCTACGTTTTTCATCAAATTATCACGTAATCCTGGCCTAATGTTGCTACGGCATGGTTCCAAAGGTGAGAAACGTACCTGGTTATTGTTTTCTTGGATACGTGATGGATCTGATTGACTCGAGCCACCCACTTCTCGCACCGTCTCGATCCCAGGTATAGAACTCAAAACAAGATCCAATTTGCGTCCAAGATCTTCTAATCTCCGATCGCGATTCCTCAATTCATTCCCCAGAGATTCGATCTGTGATCCCATCTGAGAACCCATCGTTTCAATTCGATCCTTCATCTTGCGTCCAAAGCTTCGCACCTCTCCCAATTGATCGTAAACATCAGCTAAAGACGCCTCTTGCTGTTCCGCTTCTGATAATTCTCTCACAGGAGATAACCCAATCGATGATCCCATCTTCAATTCTTGATTCTTCGCAAAAACAAAACCCCCAAATTGAAAACTCTAATCCTCTGTGATGCTTCGATCTAGATCACAAGCGCACCATTTGTTAAGAATGAAACTCTCTTTGTATTAATCTGTAAAAGAATGTTTG
>NC_025696.1:24403481-24403675 GCF_000633955.1 Camelina sativa
GAAGTGATCCAACCCTTATGCTTTGGGAATCAAAGCAACCCTTAACCTACTACATAACCATAGTTCCCGGAATCTTTGCTGACCTATTACTGCGGGTTATCACCCTGGTGGATATCGATGCTTTGACTCCTTTTTCAACGTCACAGAGTCAGATGACCGTGACCACTCAACTGTCCTTTGAAGCTCTCGAGGAT
>NC_025696.1:24403848-24405399 GCF_000633955.1 Camelina sativa
TGGCTACGTATCAGCTTTGCAGTTGAGTTCGAGCTCCTCAAAGAAGGACTTTCAAGGCTAAAGAAATTTTCCCAGAGACACTCCAAGAAGTAGCCATGAGAACTAAGACCCTCTCATTTTCCAAAGCTAAAGCAAATTAGATTTTGCTTAGAGGCTTATTGCACAATAATATTGTTGGATTTGTAATAAATTTGCACAAACAATGATACAATAGTGCCAACAAACAGCAACATGATCATTAGTTATCTTGCATTATTTACAGTCAAAGCAAGGTTTGGTCAATTCTTGCTCGAGTCGGATCCCCAATTGCGAAAAATTAGTCATGTCCAGTTCCTTTGGAGGATGCATATGGATCCATAAGTGAATCTACAACCACTTCTATTCTTGGAGAGGAGGTATATATGGAATGGGCCTTTTGATTCCTTTCGTCCAGTGGTTCTGACATCAGTCTTTTCACGTCGAAGTCATGGGTTCGATTCCTATACTAGCTAGGTACTTTAAATTTCACCGAGGCTTATATGTTTAATATTATTGGCTGATGTCACTAAGAATTAGCAACTTTTAGTTGGCTCGCAGTCTTATATATCTCCTTTGTTTTCCTTTACAAAAGATAGAATTGAGACAAAATGTGATAAACACATCAGTTGTATCTGTCTAAGACATTTGTCGGCAATGAGCTAGCGGAGCTTTTAGAGGCGAAGGCTTAAATTGGTGCTATATGCGGTGCATGCATGCATGATAAAATAGATCGAGAAGAATGTTATTAAGTGCTATTTATGAGGGAGAAATGCATTAGACATGAAAAACAATGAAAATGAATGCATGTCGCTAGGTGTTAGCCCGACTAAGGTCCGATCAAGAGAAAATAACTAATTCACTAATACCGATTATCTTTTTCGCTGATTTATGAAAATAAGTAAAATAACATGAGAGACAAAATTGATGAACGAAATACTCCAATCATCACTAGGTTTTAGTGTTTTGAAAAGGACATAACCAAAAAGAAAAAACGCTCCCAGACTCGATTATCGAGGAGACTTTCCCATCTAAGTTTTCCGGCGCCGGTGAGGCTTCTCCTCGCCGGCGTCGGGATCTGCTCATCCTCTCTCCTGCTCGACAATTTCTTGTTCTCTTTAGTCCAATCTTTTTTAAGCTTCTTCCCCATTTGTTTTCCCTTTTTAACTCTTTTCAAAACCCAATAAAATTTATCTCCGATCTACACCAAGACCACCGTATCCTCCCACTGATCTATCACTTACAGAAGAGTATCTCTTCGCAAATCTCAGGGAACATAATTAACCACCTCTTACTTTGGCAATCTCTTATGAAACTAGGATTTTCCCCAGTGGACCTAGATTTCTTTGTCAACTCATACTGAGACCACCGGCTGCTTCTACCGACCTCTCACTCACCGGAGTTGCTTTCTCCGCCATCTTTGGACAGCCGTCTTTGCTTCTTTCTATCTCAACAATCGGTTCAACAACTAGGATTTTCCCCAGTGGACCTAGTCACCAATGACGAATCTTGCCACGGCCATTGCAGATTCCCGCT
>NC_025696.1:24407305-24432750 GCF_000633955.1 Camelina sativa
GGTTTTAAAAAAAAAAAAAAAAAAAAAAAAAAGGACAAAGAAAAACCCTGTTATTAACTATATTTTTTACAAAAATACTCAATATAAAATCATATACATATATACTTCCATCAAACAAAATTATGAATTTTAATCTGTGGAAATCTCCGACAGTATATATTAAATCAAAAATAAATAAATTAAAAAGGCAAAACAAATTAAGGAAACAAATTCTGTATACTTTTAATTAAGAAAATTTAAATATTGGCTTAATTTAGTTTTTACAATTAGAACGAAATTATGTGTCGGTTTGGATTTATAAATAAGATGATTAGAGTTTAGATTTTACAATTAAAACGAAATTATATGTCGGTTTGGGTTTACAAATAAAGTGGTTAAGGTTTAGATTTTACAATTAAAACGAAATTATATGTCGGTTTAGGTTTACGAATGAGATTCTTAGTGTTTAGATTTTACAATTAGAACGGAATTATATGTCGGTTTGGGTTTACAAATGAGATGGTTAAGATTTAGATTTTACAATCAGAATTAAGATTTAGATTTTACAATCAGAATAAAATTATATACCGGTTTGGGTTTATAAAAGAGCGGTTTAAGTTTTTAATTTTATAATAATGTATATAGATTTTGTTTTCTTATTTTATAAAGAAGTCAATAAATAAGTTCTTAAATGTATTATGACATCTCACATTCTTATTGGTTTAATTAAAGAGAAGTGAACAAAGCGGTTCACCTTAAGGGTGAACCTAAGAATTGTTCAAAAAAATATATCCCAGTCTGGACTGAAACTAAAACCTTCCATGAATCAGAGTTAAAATTGTAGATTTCAAACTCATAGATTCAGTGGTTCCAAATATCTTTAGTATTGAATCTCAAGATCTGGTGGGTACGAAGCGAGTTGCTCTTCTTCTTCTCCTCTTATCCCAGAGCATACTTGTCCAATAACTGGTAAGTTTTTCTGGGTTTGATCAACCTTGTTTTCCCTATATAAGGGTTCCCAACCACAAGCCTAATGTTCATCTTGTCAACGTTAGTGATGCATAACAGTAAACCGTCACAGTGAAAGATAGTGGATATATTATCGACTTGATAACCTACATCATCGTTTAGGCTGGTGAGTTTAGCTTTAAGCATGATACATGATTTAACGTTGTTTTCGTTTTCGTCTTCGTCTTTGTGAATTTCATGGAGATTGATGCAATCGGAAACTCTAGGAATAGCACGCGCTAAGCCTAGTTAGAAATCAAGTTCTTAAGCGTGGATTTCTCTCTACTTTTATTAATTATAATGAAAAACTGTCTTGCCAATAACTTAGGCTCTCTCTATATATAGAGAAGAAACCCAAAACATAAAATAGAAAACTCTAAACAGAAATAGAAAACTAACATAAGTAAATATCAAAAGAAAAGTTAAATTCACTAAATTCCTCATACGTCAGTCTCCTCCACCTCCGAAGAAGTTGTCCCCAAGTTCTCTTCTGGATACAAAACTCCATCTTCATGGTACTCATAAATATCAGCGACATTAAAAGTACTGAAAATGTTCATCGATTCTAGGAGATCCACAACATAAGCATTGTCATTGATCTTTTGTAACACCTTGAACAGGCCATACTTGCGAGGCTTCAGCTTGCTATAGGTACCAACTGGAAATCTCTCTTTATGGAGGAACACCATCACTTCATCACCTTCTTTTGAAAATTTTGAGTCTTCAACGTTTATCAGCAGCAACCTTGTTCTTCTGTCCAGTAGCTTCTAACTTAGCCTTAACAGCTTCTTTAACAGCCAAAATCTCTTCAGCCATGGTTTCAGCTGATGCACTAACTCCACGAGTCTTTGGCAACTTAACCAAATCAACCACATGTCTAGGAACAGAAGTATACACTAGAGAAAAAGGTGATTTCCCTTTTGGAGCAGAAATGTATACTTCTAGTCAGAAAAATGTATACTTCTGTTCCAAAAATAACTCCAAAAGTCATTTTCTAAGTCATTTTTGGATTCCTTTTGAAGTACACACTAGAGAAAAAGGTGATTTTCCCTTTTTCAGATAGGGACACAAAGTGTCTAGGAAGTAATCTGAAAATCACTAGAGAAAAAGGTGATTTCCCTTTTGGATTACTTTTGGAGTCATTTTTGGATTACTTTTGAAGTATACACTAGAGAAAAAGGTGATTTTCCTTTGTGTCCCTTTGTGTTCCTAGACACTTTTGGAGAAAAATGTATACTTCTGTTCGGTTAAGAGTCATTTTTGGACTTTGTCCCTATCTGAAGTAATCGACTTAGAAACTCCGCCACTTCCCTGAAAAACAATTTGGCTATGTTGGATGCATCCGCAGTCTTCTTGCAAACAATGAAATGCGTCATCTTGGAAAATCTGTCAACTAACACAAACACAGAATCTACACCTTGTTGTGTACGAGGCAAACCCAACACAAAATCCATAGCCAAGTCTTGCCAAATATCATCAGGAATAGGTAAAGGCATATAAAGACCAGTGTTTTGCGATTGGCCTTTTGATACTTGAAAAATATAACAACTTTTAACAATAGCTCCAGCATCTCTCCTTAACTGTGGCTAAAAATATCGCTCCTCTAGGCTAGCGATAATCTTATCTCTTCCCAAATGCCCACTAAGACCACCCCCCATGCAAATCATGGATCAACTTCTCTCTTAGTGATGAGCAAGGGATGCACAATCAATCTCCTTTAAACAAGTAGCCTTCTCGAATATGAAAATCTGCAGAAGGATGCTTCTCGTTGCATTTGGCCCATAGGTCCTTAAATTCATCATCATTCTCATACAATTCCTTTATAAACTCAAATCCCAAAATCTCTTGTGTTAAAGTAGCTAGCAATGACGCCCTCCTACTCAAAGCATCAGTCACCTTATTAAGCGCACTTGACTTATGTTGGATTATGAAAGGAAATATCTGCAGGAAGCTAACCCAACGAGCATGCATTTGGTTAATCACCTTTTGGCTGTGAAGAAACTTCAAAGCTTGGTGGTCAGTAAAAAAAATGAACTCTCTCTGAATCAAATAATGCTCCCACTCCCTTAGGGGTCTAAACACTGCATAGAACTTTTGATCATAGGTGCTCCACTTCTGTCGAGTTTCACTCAATTTCTCGCTGAAGAAAGCCACTGGTCGTTCTTCTTGAGACAAGACAGCACCTATTCCCACTCCACTAGCATCACATTCAACTTGGAACACTTTATCAAAATCAGGCAATGCTAAAACTGGTGCAGTATATAGCTTTTCCTTGATTAAATCAAAACTTTTTTCTTGATCGAGACCCCATTGAAACTTTCCTTTTTTCAAACACTCAGTAATATGAGAAGTAATAGTATTGAAATCTCTTATAAACCTCCTATAGAAGGTAGCAAGACCATGAAAGCTGCGTACGTCACTTACTGATTTTTGGACATGCCAATCCCTAATAGCTTTCACTTTATCTTTGTCAACATGAATTCCTTCTTCTCCAACAACAAAACCTAAGAAGAGCAACTTATGGGTGCTGAATGTACATTTTTCAGATTAATGTACAACTTATTCTCTTCTAAAACCTGCATCACTTGTCTCACATGCTCCAAATGATCTTCTTTTGCTTTACTGTAGATCAGAATATCATCAAAATAAACCACCACAAAAAAACCTGTAAACGGACGAAGGATTTGATTCATTAGCTGCATGAAGGTACTAGGGGCGTTTGACAGCCCAAATGGCATCACCAGCCACTTATACAATCCATATTTGCTCTTAAAATTTTTCTTCCATTTATCTTCAGGCATAATTCGTATCTGATGGTATCCACTGCGAAGATCTATCTTAAAAAAGACCTTAGAACCAGTTAAGTCGTCAAGCATGTCGTCCAATCGAGGAATAGGGAAACGATACTTGATAGTCATCTTGTTGATAGCTCTGCTATCTACACACATTCACCATTGATTTCCTTTCTTAGGAACAAGAAGGACTGGCACTACACAAGGACTCATGCTCTCACGAATGAACCCTTTCCTTAACAGATCTTCAATTTTCTCCCTTAAAATCTCATTTTCTTTAGGACTCATATAGTGATGGGGAAGGTTTGGTAAGCTTGATCCTGGAATAAGGTCAATCTGATGCTGAATGTTGCGCATAAGAGGTAATTCTTGTGGTAACTCATCTGCAATTAGCTCCTTGAAATCTTGCAGAATCTCTAGTATTTGTTTTGGAGTTGTTACTTCTTCTGTTGCAACACTCATCAGCCCTTTAATCACCACCGGAAAAATAAATTCAGATTCTTTTATTGCTTCACCAAGCTCTCTTTCAATATCTATCTGTCAATACCAAGAAGTTAGAGTTTTTCCTCCTTGAATTCTGGTCAAGGTGTGAAACAGGAGCCATAGCAATCTTGTGCCCATTCCATGAAAATATTAACACGTTATTTCTTCCTCGATACGTAACGTCATTATCTTACTGCCAAAGATGACCAAGTATGATATGAAAAACATTCATGTCAAGAACATCACACAATACCTCTTCTTTGTAATGTTTCCAATGGAGATCGGAACCCTACAAGACAGTGTTACTTTATATCAAGAGCCTTTACTCACCCATCCTAATGCATATGGCTTCTCAAGTGGCGTCGTGGGTAACTTCAAATATTCAACCAGTTTATGAGAAACTAGGTTTTCTGTGCTACCATTTTCCACAATTAAGTTGTAGACTTTGTCGCTAATTGAACACCTGTTCTAAACAATTTTTTCGCTGTCCTTCTTCCTTAGATGATAATAAGACCCTTTCAAGTACAATGTTGATCATCTCCTCCGACTCTTCTTCATCAAATTCAACACTTGCATATTTCATCCTCTTCTTCATGCTCTTCTTCCTCCTCTAGCAAAGTTGTAGTTCTCCTACTCGGACAAACATTTGATTTGTGACTTTGTCCTTGACAACGGAAACACTTCTCGATGGATGGTCTCGCATAAGTGTTACTTTGCTTCTGGATTGGTGCTTTATTCTGCTGAGCATTATTAGTTACATTTTTAGAACTTCCAGCTCCTTTGTTCCCAAGGTTAGTATCCTTTGTTACTGCACTCTTCTCCTTATCTCCTATTAATTCAGAATTATTCTGAGGTGAATATCTTCTGAATGAAGTGAAATTGCGAGGAGATTTATCAATTAACTCAGCTTCAAATCTAGACTAGAAGCCTTTTGCACAGTCCATACAGTTTGTAAACCCATCTTCTCTTGAATAGAACTCTTTAAACCATTGATGTATCTTGCCACTTTCTGATTTTCTGTCTCTCCAAGATTATTACGCTCAGAAAATTGCAGAAACTATGCTGTATACTCTATCACAATCCTTTTTCCTTGAACACATTCAATATACATCTTATAGAGAATATGTTCATAGTCCTCTGGTAAGAACCTGTCCATCATGAACTGTTTCATCCGCCTCCATGTCTTGATTGGCCCCTTTCTTCGTTTTTGCCTCTGAATAACAAGTTTATACCACCACACAGCAGCAATACTCTTCAGCCTAATTGCCACCATCTTAACTTGCTTGTTTTCAGGGACACCCATGACTTTAAAGAACCTATCAACGCTTATTTGCCAATCAAGAAAATAACACCCATAGTTCCATAGAACAATGGAATGTCAGCCTTTACGCGATAATCATGATTATTTTGTTGATTCCTTTGCTCAACTTCGTCCTCCACAAATTCCTCTTTATCAGAACTTGAACTTTCATTATTAACAGCACGATTGTTGTCTACTCTTGGGATTCCTCTTCTCTTGTTTCTATGCTGATTTTCATTAAGCCCAACTTGTTCTCCTTCTCTGCCTCTTTGTGGATTTGCATTGTTGATGCCGTTTCTAATCTCAGTTGTCAAATTCATCATCTGATCGGTCAAAGCAGTTAGGGCCGTGGTAATAGCCTCGGTAAAATCTTGAAAGTCTGCTTTGGTCACAGATTGCTCCCCATAGCTGATCAAGCTTTGAAAAATAAACAGGAGAAAGCCTGCTCTGATACCAATTGATGCAGTCGGAAACTCTAGGAATAGCAAGCGCTAAGCCTAGTTAGAAATCAAGTTCTCAAGCGTGAACTTGATTAATAGAAATTCTGGAAATCCACCAGATTAGAAAGAAAACTCTCTCTGGTTTTATTAATTAGAATGAAAAACTGTCTTGCCAATAACCTACATTCTCTCTATATATAGAGATGAAATCCAAAACATAAAATAGATAAGTCTAAACAGAAAAAAAAACTAACATAAGTAAATATCAAAAGAAAAGTTAAATTCATAAATTCCTCCTACTGAGATTGACGCTCATTAAATAAACCTTTAAATCGATCATCAACACCACCTGACACTTATTGTCCTTTGTTGCTACCGTTTTACCAAAGAACTTCTTCGTAAAGCTTTGATCGTAGGATAAAGTGTTCCAGTTTTTGCATGTATATCTTACCAGAACCCTAGAGAGTCAGAGTGTCTCCTCCAACAAATCCTTTTGAAGGTCGGACATCGTCGTTGTCATTTCTCAAAGTTTGGTTCCTTTTCCTCTGACTTGGCATTATATAATCAGCTATATTCATTATTCTCATATTTTTTTTCCTTTGTTAATTTTAAATGAGTAATCTTCTAGTATATCTTAAAGCTTAAAAGATAAGAGATAAAAAGTAATTAAAAGCTGGGAAATAGGTTTTTGAACTCATGTCAAACAAATTATCTGAAAAGGTTAGTCCAAGGAGCATGGATATTCTCTAAATAAATGAAAAGAAATTTCTACGAGTCGAAGTTGTCGATTTTCAAAGGAGTGATGTCATCTGCAACTTTGAACCCTCCAACGACTCGTGCAAAGAACACCATCTGTTGCTCAAGTGTATATTTGATGTTTTCCGCCTGTCAAGCAATATATAAGTAATCCAGTGTTAATTACTATTACAATCCTCAAGACTTGTTATTACTTTTTTAGTGGAAGTGATCAAAAGCCTTACCTTGCGAAAACCATGTTGTTCTCCCTCGTACTCGACAAGAGCAACAGGCAGACCTTTTTCCTTTAATGCTTTATAGATTTTACGTGATTGATCTGGAGTTACTACCTGCAATTTGTTCAGCATTTTTCATACAAATTGTTAAATATATTCGTATTCAAGGGAAAGACGTTGTAGTTAGCAAATGGAGAACTAAATCTCGAATGTAATAACAATCAAGAATCCAGAAGGTTAATCTAATCATGCCTTTTGTTACTAGAAAGAAAAGAATAAACCAAGAGTGGAGAATATAAGAACCTTGTCTTCCAGCCCTTGGAAAAGGATGATGGGACAAGAGAACTTATCGACGAAATTGATTGGTGATCTCTCATAGAAATCCTTTTCATCTCCTGCAATTACATACTCAAGAATTTTGGCAGTCAATTTTAAAAATCAAAACAAAAAAACAAAGATAAATTCTTTCTTAATGCATTTGACTCACCAACAAGATTGTCGATATAACGGGATTCAAACTTATGACCTTCTTCTTTCAACATTTTTAAATCAGCCACCTGTGTTAACAAAAATCCAAGGCATCAGCTGTTTTATAAGGTATTCATACAACATGCATCTAGGTGAAGTGTGAAATAGTATCACGACATATATATACATAGTTCATAAAAGAAGAGGCTAGAATCTACAAAGGTGAAGTTTGATTCAGGATATATATAAGCCTCAAATCAAAACTATTATCCCACCATTGTGGTCAAAATTCCCTTTTATCTATAAGTAGTTTTACAGCAATACAAATTGCACTGAACTTATATATGATCAAAGGCTATTTGGTGTCTAAGTTCAATATATCCAAATTTTTTTGCTGATCCTTCCATAACTTCCAATAACTAACAAGAACTAGGGGAAAGCGAAAAAGTATAGTCATTTAGCAAAATAAAATACAGATGCAATGGTATGTACTCACTCCGTATAAGGACGCTCCAGCTTTAAAAACATCCCTGAACGCCAATGCTGCAAGAGTTGTGTAACCTCCTGCAGAACCTCCAGATATACAGAGCCTCTTAACATCTGCCTTGCCTGAAGATACCTGCCCAAAACTAAAAATGTTTAGAAATTACTTCCGAAGTTGTTCACATAAATAGGCAAAGAAAGAACATACCAAATATTTAGCACAGCCACAACAGTCATCAACGTCGACAATTCCCCACTGCCTTAACAACCGCTCTCGATACTCTCGACCATAACCTTCAAAATAATGTTACACTTTCTTACAATAAACACACGTCCACGTGTGTGCTCACATGGCGTGAATGGGACATCAAAAACAAGAATCTCATGATGAAATACTTAAGCAAGGCTAACTATAATGGTGAAAAAATGCAACCGTACAAGTGTACTGAATTCTGGGTAATTGTTGGAAAAGTAGAAAAACAACTTGGAACCATAACAACAAACCTGTGCTTCCACCATAATTGACATCGACAAATGCCCACCCTCTACTTGTCCAGTACTGGAGATTCAGATTTAAGGACCCTCGTGATTCAGCAGTAGGTCCTCCTGCAGATTCAGATTGTCAACAAAAATGTGGCATGCATAGCTGATTACAACATATATGCTCTGGCGAAAGCACATACATGATCTTAAGATGAACATATAGAAACTGAGTTAGTATTTTGATTAAGTTTTGAAAATAGGGATGTGGTAAAGATTAGCATACCATGACTCTTCACCAACAACGGAGGTTTCTCTTCCATGCTAGCGTTGTAGAGTGGATTGGTTGGAGGATAAAAGTAAGCATAAGTGTTCTGACCAGGAACCTCTGTTGGAAATTCAATCAACTCTGGCACACTGAAGAAAGCCTCGTACTTCAAAACATCGGGTGATGAAGACCAAACAATCTCAGAACTGAGTGCGTTCATCTTATGATGATCCAGTGTTACCTGATAATAAGAGAAACAATAAATCTACTACTGCAACTACTTTTTCATAGACGCAACTTATTTTTCAATTAAAACCTTCAATGGGAAAGATTTTTACCCTGGCAACTGATGGTGGAAGAACTGCTGACGCTCCCTCAACATAAAGGCACTGATTTCCCAAAGTCTGAAAATGGAAACACAATTCCTCGTTACTTTCAGATTAAATTGGTAACCAAATGAACAAATTTTTAAAAACTACAGAAAAAGTTATATTACAATGCTGTCAAAATCAGTTAAAGGAATATCGAGTAGAGAACATGAACCCTGTGAATCATCCACAATGCCTAGATATGACTTCCCTTTCTGCCTGCATTCAGGAACAATAAATTGTTATCAAATCAAGTATGACAGAGAATTGTTGAAAGTATTAAATTTTGGTCTGCTTGGTATTACCTATAGCTGCATGCAATTATGTTCTTCTCTTCAGAACACTCGATTATTTCATAAGAGTTTGTACCGAAAACCCATAGTGGTTTCGCAAACTCACCCTCAAGAGGATATACAGAAACAACCTCATTAGTACTTTCAATCTGTGACACAACGAGAAAAAGGGAAAACAAAAATAAGGAACAAAGTAGTAAACAATAAACATGTCTACTACATCAGAAAATTCCTTTAAGCGCCAAGTAGGTCTACTTTAAGAAAAGCTTCAAGATGGTGGCCCAATATCAATAAATACAACTAACAAAGCAAACATCTACCAGTTTTAGACGTATACATTCAGCCGAAAACAAAACTCGCTTAAACAGTATGCATCTAATGTAACAGACGCCTTTCTTTCCTCTTCCCCAAAGGTTTGTTTTTAATAATTTCTGAAGGATGAGAGTACAATCTCCTCCGAGAACAAAGATTCGAATTTAAGGGTCCGTACTCATGACCTTAGTAAAAAGCCAATGAAACCACCCCTGTTTCAAATCTAAAACTAATTCTCAGCATTACACAGCGCAAGCACACTATGAAATTTCCTACATATAAACTATAACTGGCAAATGTGAGGAATGTTTACCCATTTATGAATATTCCAAAATCCGTTCTTTCTGTCAGTTACAAAAAAGAGTTCCCCTGCACAATAAGTCAGAGATTCTCAGGTCAATGGAAACTATGAGAAATATCAAAGCTTGACAGGCTTAATTACAATATGAGGAAATATAACTTATTCACCAATTTTAGAGCTCCAATGAATCATATAATAATTTGGAGAACAATTATGATGGAATCCATTAAAGGACACTAGTTTCAGCTAATACTTCCAAGAAGTGCTTACTAGCTAAGTAAATAAAGATAAGAAGCCCAAAGCACATGCCAGAAATTTGTAGATCAACCATATCTCAGTTAAATTCACAGTCATAGTCACTTTGTCTGAAGAAAAAAGATGATTGCAAAGAGTGAAAACAGCAAGAGAGCAGAGAAAAAAGATCATTTATTTAGACGACCCTAGTTTCATCTAAAACAGCTATAACTTATTAGGAAATCTCAACTGCTAAAAGTATGAAACAAAAAAGACAGGCAGAAATCCAAGGTCAGTGCCTAAAAACTGCAGATCAATCTTTTCACAGAGGATTTGACAATAATCGAAACTGAGAGCAGTAAATTTCTGCATACTTTTCATATAAGCCAAATTACCTCTTGATGACCACTTAGGCTCAGTGGGCGATTCAACGTATTTGGGATCACAACCAGCAACACATACGCGTTTATCAATAATTCTGCAGAAAGGTGTAACTCTAATTAATAGACAATGCAAGAGAAGAAAACTATAAAGCATGGAAACCAGCTCTTCGAGATCCCCGATAAGACTCTCGGTATTAAGAATTTTGAATGAATTGCAATCTGCAGAGCATTTGAAAAAAAAAAAAAATAGGACATGCTCACCCGCCCTTGGAAATGTACCCAACCCACAGCTCTGCTTTATCCCAAGGCATATTAGGGTGACTCCATTCAATCCATGCCAATCGCTCGCACTTGGGATCCAAACGTGGGAATGCATAGAAATCATTGCCACTCACGAGTACTTTTGGTTCTGGATCTCAAATATCAGAAAGAACAAAAGTGAGCGTCAATGATCGTTGGAAACTTGGAAAAATGTTACTACATGGCACTACTGACATAACTCACATCCCCTATAGACTCTTTCAATGCGGGTAAGAACACTTTCTTTCACTAAAGTTTGATAATATACCTTCAAGTGTCTCTCCATTTAAATTGACATCCACAATTGTCGTTATTGGGTTTGATCTGTCCTGACGACCATCTACAAACACCAGCCAAACAGCCAACATGTAAATCTTGATAAATTAAACATCACACACCACCCAAAACTAAACACTAGATCACAAACCAACCTTCCCTAACAGTAACATAACGGTTAAAGCGTGAATCAAAGACTCCATCTGCGTAAGTAACAGCTGGTTCCCCATAATCTGGAGTAATTGGCTTCGGAGATGAATCTACAATCAAGTAAACAACATCAGAACTTGCCAACATGGAATCTGCATTGATAGAATCAGTGAAGAGTGTTATCATCTATCACCTTTATCAGTAAGGTCTTGCTTGTAAAGTCGCTGATCCTTGTAATTAGAGAAAACAAGTTTGTCATCTGATGAAATCCTAAACGCACCACCACCGTATTCTTGAGTTACAGTCCTCACAGCGAAGTCCTTTGGAGTAATATCAGTTGTTTCATCTCCTTGGATCACCAAAACTCCTCTCCTTCAATCATACAAATAAACACACACACAAAAAACCCCAATCAAGCTTGAATAATCAAATTAGGGTTTTCGCAATCGATGTCTGATATCAAGTCGAATCGAATACCCGGATTCATTGGGACGAGACTCGAGCAAGACGAGACGGCCACGAGAATCAACGGCGGTGCCGCCAAGACGCTTCGAAGCTCCGGAAACTGTGTCGGCAGTGATCGGAGACTTCCAGGAGCCATATGGAGCGGTGGTTATAGCCTCGACACCGTCGGGGGGAGAAGAAGAAGACATGGATGCCAAGGAACGAGATGGTTTGAGCGTAAAGCGATTGAATCGTCTGATCGAAGCCGATGAGTATGAAGAAACGAAGAATTTGTGAGCGGAAGCACAAGGGAAGGAGCTAAAATCTCATAACACCCTTTCTATCAAAACAAATTCTCAAAACTCCCTCAATAGTAAAAGGACAATATTACACTTAATGAAGATTGTTTTAGGTTAAATAAAATTAAATAAGTAATTGTTCAATGAAAAACACAGTAGCTTAGTGGTTGTGAGCTCCATGCGCACGCGCGCGCGCCCAGGGTTCGAATCCCACTATGCGCGGTACAACTGGTACAACTAGGGTGCAACTGGTACAACTAGGAGATATATGGTACAACTATGCGAGGTGCAACTGGTACAACTATGGAATATATGGTACAACTATGTGAGGTGCAACTAGGAGATATATGGTACAACTATTCTTTAAAAATTGTTAAAGGGGTAGTGAGATTAAGTGGGGGTAATGCAGAGATGAATTTCTGGTATAGGGACACTAGAGATGAATTCTCCAAGGGAAGCGAGTGAGTGTGAGTGAGACAATGCGATTGAGTGAAGTCAACAACACTGCCATTTATTTTTACTCATTGGTTCTTTTCTCCTTTGATTCTTTTAGTTTTTATCATTAAGTGACATTTGCTATAGTATAACATAACATGCGACACGTCTTCTTACTAGATCAATAAATCTTGATAACTTTTGTCACACATGTTTTATTCATACTTTCAAGAAACTTAGGGGAGGATCTTATGTCGAAATGGACGAGCTTTGCAAACGGCTTGTAACGGAATAGCTTTGGGTACTGTGTTACCAACTCCTTCCTTCATATCAACTTCCTCATTTCCAACTCTTTCCCATTCAAAGCATTGTATCAACGACCCGAGAGCGAGCCCCACGATCCGTTGAGCAAGACCCGAGCCAGGACACGCTCTTCTACCTAATCCAAACGCCAAAAGCTTTTGTGCTTCCTCTTCTTTCTCAAACCGCTCTGGTTTAAAGCTATCTGGATCATCCCATGTGTTTGGATCCCTGTGTATGGCCCATGCATTCACCAACAAGGTCGTGCCACGTGGCATATCGTAGGATCCCACCTTGCAATCTTCGGATGCCATGTGTGGGACTAACAATGGTGTTGCCGGGTGTAGCCGGAGGGTCTCGAGAACGATGTTCTTGAGATATGGTAGCTCGCTAAGATCTGATTCTTGGATAAGGCGGTCTAAACCAACTCGGTTATCGATTTCTGCTCTGGCTTTAGATAATACGTCAGGATGGTTAAGCAAATTGGATAGTGCCCATTCTAGAGTAACCGCTGATGTGTTAGTCCCTGCTATTACCATTATCTGCATTAACGTGTTACTTTAGTAATGTAATGTAATACCAAACAATATATCTTTCACCTAATAGTAATTAAAAGGTAAAACAGTATAATTAAGTTAAGGAAAAAGAAATAAACCAGTATGATGCCTTTGATGATTTGATCGGTGTAATACTCAGTGTCAGATTTTTGGAGAACAAGCAAATGATCAATCATTGTAGTACCAGTTTCTTGTTGTTGTCCACGTTTATCGTCAATAAGACCTTGTAAAAACTTGTCTGTGTTCTCCCCTAACTTCTTAACCCTTTTTTCATAGCTTGAGAACAGTCTCAGGACCGGAACGTAGTCAACGGCGTTGCCTGAACTTGTGTTAGCCCCAACATCTGCGACCAACTTACGAACACGTTTGGCTTCTTCCTCATCGGTTGTTTCTTCGCCGTAGTATCGTTTCCCTGTCATCATTCTCATTATGTTGTTGAATGTCAAGTCCATAAGCATTGGTTTCATCTCCACCACCGTATTTTCAGTTCCTACAATTATTAAAAAGAATAGAAGAAACATCGAATCTCACTAATTTGTAAGGAAAATAATAATTGAGTGGACCAACCTTTCTTCGTGTAAGATTTGAAAAAAGAATATTGAAATTTTATAGTTTTCAAAACCAATTCTTAATAATTAAGTTAACTCATTGGATACCATTGTTTGAACAAGCTATCTCATATCATCCACACAAGCCTTATTGGATACAACTTCTTTTTCTCTTTTTCCTTTTTTTGGCGGCTCCACTTAAAAACCAGATTTTAACCTTATACTAAAAGAGAGTGGAGAACCTGGATTCTTAAGTAAGTGGCTAAGTGTGACTAAAGCTACAAAACTATTGGTCAATATAACACTAAGACAGCACCACCATAAATGAAAAAGTTGACAATATCAACAAATTTTCCTTACGATAGAATCACATCTATAGCATTAACACATATATTACCTGCGGAACGGAAGAGGCGGCTTATGAGGCGGCGTACTTCATCGGTACGGACATAAAGAAAGCAGTTAAGGCGGTGGGTGGAGAAGATCTCGATGGTGCAGAGGCGACGGAGGTTGCGCCAGTGATCACCGTAAGGTGCGGCGATCATGTTTGTGTTATTGTACCCAACGTGTTTCCCGATGATAACATGAGGCCGGTTGGCTAAAACAACGTCGTTCTTGCCAAAGCACTCCTCGGCCGCAACCGCATATGAGGACACCACGTAGACTAGACGGGAGCCAAGTCGGAGGGACATCACGCCGCCACCGCCGTTGCGGTCGAGGAACTCGGAGAAGGAGCGGAGGGTGCGGTGGATGGGCGGCTTCAGGAGGCGTAGGTGGCCTATTACCGGCAACCATCCCGGTGGAGAGGGGGGAAAATTCTGTTTCTTATGTTTCAAGAACTTGAGATAGATTATCAAGAAGATGAGAGAGAAAATAGTGTAGAGGACAACTCCAATGTAGTTTTCTTCCATTAATTGTTTGCTTCTTTTTATTCTTCTCTCCAGTAAAGTTGTTTTATATACATGAATGAAGAAGTGTTGAAAAATCAAAGAGGTGGTTATATATCTAATTCGAATATCAGCACGTTGGGAAATCAGGAGGATTTATAAATAAGAATTAAGAAAATTGGGATTGTGATGGGATGTGACCAAATAAAATGTATGCACTTTAAATATTTATATACTATGATAATAGAAGTATAATACTCCCTCCGTTTCATAATATAGGATGTTTAGAGAAATATTTTTGTTTCATAATATAAGATGTTTCCAACTTTCTATGCAAATTTTAGATTAATTTTAGATTTTATATTAAGCAGTACTGTTTATGATTGGTTAAACTTTTTAAAAGTAACTATTTTTTAATATGCGTGTTTTAACTAAAACATCCTATATTTTGAAATAGAGGGAGTATAACGTTTTTAAATAGGGTTAGTTGTAAAAGTAGTATATTTTTTGAAATTAATAGGATTTATAGTACATTTACTATTCACAATTTGCAAAGTGGGTGTCAGGGTGTGTGATGTGTGAGAGTGTGATAGGTAAGAGAGAAAAAGATGGGAAAAGTGGGAGTGGTGTGAGAGTGAAGAAAAAAATTATTTTTAATATTTTAATATTTATTCATTTTTATTATTTTTTTCTTTTTCATCTTATCATAATTATTTAATTAACTGGTAGTGTAATTTAAAAAAAACTTTTCACATACAATAATTTTTTTTCTTTATAATTTGGTATGCATTGTTTTATTATTTTAAATATATTTTATATCACAATTGATGTATATGATTGTTCTGTACATGTTTATTGCTTGATTGTTCTAATCTATACACGTTTATGGCTGGATGGTTTTGATCTGTACATGTTTATGGTTGGATGATTTTAATTATACAGCCATAAACGTGTACACATCAAAACAATCCAGCAATAAACGTGTACGGATTAAAAACCATCCAACAATAAATGTGAACAGAACAATAACATACATCAGTTTTTTTTTGTCAACATAGTACAAGATCAGTTCAAACAAGCCAATTGGAAGGAAAATCGTTTACATAGGTGACTAAATGCGATACTGAACGAACATGTCGCGCCAGCTTATCCACTCTACCATTCTGCAAACGAGGGATCAAGACCAAGGAAAAGGTGGTGAATTCATCTTTATCAGCTTCAATCTCATCCAGATAAATCTTGAAGGCATATCAAATTACATACATCAGTTGTGATATAAAATATATTTAAAATTATAAAACAAAATGCATATCAAATTATAAAAAAAAAATAGATTTTTTGTATGTGAAAAGATTTTTTTTTTAAATTACATTAACAGTTATTTGAATAGTTATGATAAAATAAAAAATTAAAAAATTAATAAAAAAATTTGAAATGACTAAAACAAAATGCATGTAAAACTATAAAGAGAAAAACATATATTTTTTTTGTATCTGAATTTTTTTTTTCAAATTATTTAAATGATTAGAATTTAGGGGAAATGAGAAAAAAAAATTATCTCACACACTCCACAGTCCGCCACGACAACACACATAACCCTTTCTATTTCACAAATGTACTACTTCTCCTATTTTGAATATTGAATGTACCTAGTTTGCATATAAAGTTTCATAAATGTACTCTATTCCAACATATCTCTTTTAAATATTACAAAAGGCGTGGTTAATATACAAGTTTTTGTTCTTTTTCTTGTAATTTTATCAACTTTCACAATACACTCGACTATTTTATTATCAACGTAAAGATTACCGTCCAGATGATCACACTCATATTGGAGAATCCTTGCTTGCCAACAGTGGCGCAGAGCTAGGAATTACTCGTATAGGGGTCAATATTTTTTCTAATAACCAAAATCTATTAAAAAAAAATTTTGTGGGGTCAATAAATATATTTGTAACTATTTTTTAAGGTTCAGTATGCATATTTTCATGATTTTTTCCGTTTTTTTTTATCTAAAAGTACAAGTAATTTTTTTTTTTTAAATCCATAAGGGTCAATTGACCCCATGCTAGTACATTGCCTCCGCCACCGAGCCCTGAAATATTCATTTCAATCCGCTTTTTATGATGACGATCGTAGCCTGTTACAGCTTACGGTTCAACAAGTATGAGGAACTCCAAACTCGTAGTCTCATAGGGTTTACATGGCTGTTGCTTATAGGAATAAGAACTCAAATAAAAAAAAAATTCTTTCTTTATTATCTTAGTGAAACTTGCTCAAAACACTAAGCTCTCTCTCACACATAATTCTCTTAGCTTTCAAGCTTACAAATCTCTCTCTCACAATAGAAAAACCAAAACACACAGCTTCTATTTTATAAGCTTTTAGAATCCTATTTTTCCTTTTCCTTTAAAGGATAATTTCCTAAACTCTCTCCTAAGAATATGTTACGATCTCAACTTTAACATATTCTAGTTTTAGCCGCTTTTAGGCTTGCTTGGTCTTCAAGCTTAACTTAACAATCTTCCCTTTAAGCTTGATGTCAATCCCCTTCACTTCTTGAACTCCAATGAGATCTCTCATCTCTTTGAACTTGTTTCTACCCAGTCCTTTAGTTAGAATGTCCACCTTTTGTAAACTCCCGGGAACATGCTCCACATCTATATGCTCGTTTTCGACACTATCTCATATGAAATGGAATCTCCTGTGAATGTGTTTACTCTTCCCATGGAACACTGGATTCCTTGTGAGAGCTAAAGCTGTTATGTTGTCTATCCGTACCATTGGCTTTTGACTCTCTTCTCCGATGACTTTGCTTAACAAATCTTGCAGCCATATTGCCTGTTTCGCAGCCTCCGTCGCTGCCATAAACTCAGCTTCGCAGGATGATAAGGCAACGATCTCTTGTTTTTGAGAACACCATGTTATGGGACACTCATTGAAGTAAAACACGTGCCCTGAAGTACTCTTACCATCATCTTCATCGACGTTATGGCTGCTGTCGCTATAGCCAATCAACCCACTAGTGTTCCCTCGCCTAAATCTGAGACCAAACGTTGTCGTTCCTTGTAAGATACCTCAATACTTGCTTAAGTGCTGCTGCATGTGACTCTTTTGGCTCTCGCATGTATCTACTTAGAACCCATACACTGTAAGAAAACTCTAGACGCGTGTATAGCAGATATCTCAGACAACCAATGTTTCTTCTGTATTGCTTCTCATTTACTGATCTCTCACCTTGTGCTTTACAGAGTTTCAGACCTTGATCCATCGGTATGTGAACAGGATTGCACTCTTTCATACCAGTCTCCTCTAGAATTTTAAGTGCATATCTTTCTTGTCTTAGAGTGATTCCTTCCTTGTTTTGTTCGACCTCTATTCCTAGATAGTAAGACAGTAGACCAAGATCACTCATCTCAAACTTGGTTGACATACCTCGTTTGAACTCTAATATTAGATCAAGACAAGAACCAGTCACTAATAGATCATCCACATAGACTGCTACTACAAGTAGATTCTCCTTCTCTCGTTTCCTGTAAATAGAGGGCTCTTTGGAGCATTTAACAAAACCCAACTCCTTCAAGATCTGATTTAATTTGTTGTTCCATGCTCTTGGCGCCTGCCTTAAACCGTACAAAGCTTTATGCAACTTGTAAACTTTGTGTTCACTTCCACTTACAAAAAATCCTTCCGGTTGGCTAACATAGACGTATTCCCTTAATTCATCATGGAGAAATGCTGTTTTAACATCGAGATGATGTATCTCCCATCCCTTAGAAGCTGCAAAAGAAATTATGAAATGTATGGTTTCAATATGAGCTACTGGGGCAAACACTTCATCATAATCTATCCCATGTCTTTGAACAAAGCCTTTCGCGACCAACCTAGCTTTGTATTTGTTTACACTGCCATCAGAGTTGTGTTTGACCTTAAAAACTCACTTTAAGCCTATCGGTTTTGAACCATGTGGAAGATTAACTAACGACCATGTTTTATTTTTCTGGATTGAGAATAACTCTACTCCACATGCATCCCTCCGAACCGTTAGCTCCATAGCCTCTTCATAGCTCAATGGTTCTTCGTCTAATGTCAACAGGTGTTCACCCTCTAAATCCGCAAGGATAACATCATCTTCTAAGTAACCTGGTAGCTTACTTTATCTAGCTGATCTTCTAAGAGCTACTGGTTGTTGCTCTGTCTCATCATCGTCGGAAACCTCAACAATTTATGGCATCGCTTTCTCTTCCTACTAGTTGTTTCCATTACCTCTCTCACTACTTGCTATTGAGCTTTGAACATTCTGTGGTTCCCTAATACCATTGATCCCTGTTTTTCCGAACATGAGTTTGAACCCACCAGGTTCACTAATATCACCTTTGACACTGTTCCACTTCCAACTCCTATTCTCCTCGAAAATCACATCTCTACTAACCGTTACTCTTCTTGTTGTTGGATCTAGAAGTCGATATGCCTTTGATCTTGGCTCTGTCCCGAGGTACACTAACGTCTTTGATCTATCATCCAGATTCTTAAGATGTGGCGTCTCTACTCTTGTGTAACCAATACACCCGAACACCCTAAGATGATTGATATTCAGTTTCTTTCCCTTAAGCGCCTCATAGGGTGCTTGTTTGTTCAAAGCTCTAGTTGCGACTCTGTTTATTAAATATGTTGCATGCCTCACTGCTTCTCCCCATAAGAAATTTGGAACACTCATGTGCTTAAGAATGCTCCTAGTCATCTCCATTAGTGTCCTAATTCTTCTTTCAACAACTCTGTTTTGTTGAGGCTAGTATGGAGCTATTAGGTATCTCTGAATTCCGTTCTTTTCACAAAAATCTTTGAACTCAAGTGAAGTGAATTCTCCTCCTCTGTCTGTTCGAAATGTTTTGATTAGCAGCCCCGTCTCTTGTTCATCCGTTGCTTTGAACACCTTGAATCTTTTGAAAGCCTCACTTTTCTCTTTTAGAAGAAGTGACCACATGTACCGTGAATGATCGCCTATCAAGACAAAGATATACTTCTTCTGCGAGGCTGTAGAGGGTGTGATAGGACCACAGAGATCCCCATGTACAAGTTCCAAAAGTTTTGATGCTCGGAATGATGTAGCTTGGGGAAAACCTGTCTTTGTTTGTTTCGCAGGCAGACAAGATTCACAAGTATCCTTTGCAACTTCTATCCTCGGTATACCTGTAACCACTTCTTCTTTGACCATCATCTTCATTGTGTTAGAATTAGCAAAAGAGATTTGTAGTTTGAGTAGATTAGAGAGAGTTTTGTGTGTTGAACAAAGAGAATGTGAGAAAAGATAAGATTCTATTAGAATATCCTTTTACAACATGTGAATACAACCTTAAATAGGTGAACCAAATAGGGCAACCCCTTTTACTGAAATAGAAACAAACGATAGAGACATTAAGAGAGAGAGAGAGAGAGAGAAGCGTTCCCAAGCTGATAACGACCCCTACGAAGTCAACTTGCTCACCCGTGACTCTTTTTCTCTTCTTCTTCCTAACGGCTAGATTAGAGACTTCTGGAATACATGATGGGCTTGATGGACTTCACTTCTTCTCTTCTCTTTGTGTCATCAAGAGGCCCGGCCTTATTGTAAGTGTGTACGGACGTCCGTACGGTACGGTCGGCCCTCCGACTTTAGCTTGATCAATACTCCCCTCAAGCTTAGCCGAGTGTAATGGCTAAGCTTGGAACTCGTGAAGCATCACCTCATTAAAACCCTTAACTTAGAAAACCTCATGGGATAAAACTATGTTAAGGGAAAAGAGTGTGATGTCCACGAATTAGAGGAGTAAATCAAAGATGAGTAAGGTCAACAAGCCCAAGTTTGCTATGAATGTGTTCGCAAACCTTGGGACATGCAGCCTTTGTGAGAATGTGGGCCAGTTGGTCTCCACTCCGAGTATGGCACGACAAGACTACTCCTTCTTCTATCTTTTCACGAACCTTGTGGCAATCCACTTCTATGTGCTTGGTTCGCTCATGAAAGACCAAATTAGTAGCTTTGAGGATAGCGGCTTCGTTGTCACAGTGCATAGTAATTGGTTGCTTTGTCTCAATGCCAAGATCCTTGAGTAATCCCTTCAACCATGTCAATTCACTCGTTAGCTTCCTCATCGCGTGATATTCAGCCTCAGCACTTGAACATGAGACCACTTTTTGCTTCTTTGATTTCCATGTCACTAAGTTGCCTCCTACAAACGTGCAATACCCAGTGGTGGAGCGATTATCCAAGGTGTCACCAGCATAATCCGCATCATAGTAACCGACTAACTCTGCGTTGGAATTCTTGCCCATCCAAATGCCTTGTCCCGGGTGCCCTCTGAGATAGCTTAGAATCCTTTCGACCATGCTCCATTGGTACTTAGTCGGAGCCTTCATGTGTTGACTTACCTGATTCACATCATAGCATATGTCAGGTCTTGTAATGGTAAGATATATTAGCTTACCTACAAGTCTTCTATAGCGTGTGACATCCTCATACGGCTCATCCAACGGTTCTCGCGGTTTTCCCTCCTGAGCTCTAAGACTCTCCCCCTTTCGCTTGAGCTGATAGTCCTCATCAAGTGGTGTGAGAGCCGGTTTAGCGCCAATTTTACTTGTTTCAGCCAAGAGATCGAGGGTGTACTTTCTTTGTGATAGAAATAAGCCTTCCGGGGAACGACAGATTTCAATCCCAAGAAAGTATTTCATCTCTCCAAGATCTTTAATATCAAAAACAGACTTAAGGAAGAGTTTAATATCTGAGATACCGTCCTTGTTGTCACCGGAGATGATGATATCATCGACATAAATCAAGACAACCACAATGCCAAGGTCGCTTTGTAGTGTAAACAAGGTGTGATCAGCTTCAGACCGGCGAAACCCACGATCTTTCAGGGTAGAACTAAGCTTGTGGTACCAAGCTCGCGGAGACTGCTTGAGGCCATAAATGGCTTTACGAAGTCGGAGAACTTTCCCTGGGGAAACAATATCTTCAAGACTCGGTGGTGGAGTCATGTAGACTTCATCTTCGAGTTCGCCTTGGAGAAAAGCGTTCTTGACGTCCATTTGCCACAATTCCCACGATAGATTGGTGGCGAAGGAAAGAACTACCCGAATCGTATGTAACTATGCCACATGAGCGAATGTCTCCTTGTAATCCTTTCCATATGTGAACCACAAAATGTTTGGTGGTATGGATTGATGGATGTATGCAATGGTGAGATATGAAATGAATGGATGGCAGGGTGTTTCAATTCCCCTTATGCAATTGTAGTACAAGAGGTGTCAATCCAATCTGAGAGTTGTGAACAATCAAGATGTGTATATGAGCCTAAGTTAAGCCAAATGTGCAAAGGATGTTTGTCACTAACAATCCTATTAATGAAATGTAAAGAGCAGAAAGTAAAGCTACTAGAACTAGATGCTAAATGTGAATGGAACAGAATGATTATTACTATTATGAAGCTAGAACAGAAATAGAAATTATACTAATGAACTAATGCAAGGCAATAATGAACGGGACAATAAGTAAATGCAATAGAAATGCAAATAGAATGAGACTAGAGATAAGACATGACAACTACAAATCATAAACAAGAGTTCTGGGGATGAACTCGAGCAAGCACTCGATCGAGTGTAGATCGAGTGCAGGGTCGAGCTGGGCAAATCCGTGAAACAGAGCAATACAAGAAGAACATAGCAACACAAGAACGAATCAAACAACAATCAAACAGCAGGATTAAGACTTAAAAATCAATAAACAAGGAAGGCCTTGAGGAGGGATTCATGGGCTGGACTAATGAATGAGGTCATTTAACTTGGTCAACAAATCTCAAGCAAACTTTGAGCTAATCTCTAGACATATAAATCTAAGACATGTTTAATCCACTCTCATGGCAAGAAACAATCAAACCTATGCATCTCTAGACTTGTTCTCAAAAAGAAAAGAATCTACACAAGCAGGCATTAAGCAATATGTCTTATACCAAACAAGACCTCTAATCTCTTAGCAAGCCTAATGGTAAGCTCTAGATTTAGTCTTATCTATGCTCCTTAAACATTGGTGTGATGCTAAGATGCTTGAAATCAAACCCTAACCTCTCAGTTCAGAATTAGCATTAAGAACATCTAGCCTAGAAGAGATTCTACCACAATCAAGCTTGACCAAAGCAAACAAACCTCAAACACAGCCCAGCCTAACCCATCCTCAAGATCCTAAGCTACTACTCACAAGAACACATGATGAACATCAAAGTCATAAACTCAGAAAATACTGAAAGTTGCATCAAATGAAAGATAAAACAAAGATCTAAAATATTCAAGAAGGAATCAAATATGAATTCTTAATATCTTGAAAGTTATGAAACCAACAAAATCCAAGAATCTTATGTTTTCTCTCTTAAAAGAGTACAAGATCTAAGAAAAATAAAAGTGCAAAAGGAATAATTCCCAAAAGGGTAAAAACTAGGTTTCTGACTATTCTAAAAAGCTGGACTCTTGGTGGCTGCTGGGTACAAGGTCTTTAAATAGAAAAAGTAGTGGTAGCCCTAAAAATGCTAAAAGAAAAAATAGCTAGGCGGCTGAGCCAACTCGACTCGGTGCTCGGTCGAGTGACCGGTCGAGTTGGCTTCTCTCTTGCAGCTTCCATTCGGTCGAGTCCCTCTCTGCACACGGTCGAGTGTCTGGTCGAGTGTGGGGTCGAGTGGGACTCTGGACCTTGGTTCTTCAGCCTTAACTTACTTGCTTTCCCTTCATGATTGCCTCACTTCTCCTCAGCATTGCTTCCATGCTCCTTAAGCTCCAAAATCACCTGATTATGTATGAAAAGATGCAAATGCAATGCAACTATACTCTAATGCATGATTAGTGCTAAAGCTATGCAATAATGGTCAAAATGGACAACAAAAGATGCAAAAGATGTGAATATACTACGGAAAACAGGGTAAAATATATGAACATCAACACCCCCAAACTTAGTCTTTGCTTGCCCTCAAGCAAATAAACAAGACATAAGAAGGTAGGTGAGGTTTGAAAGTGGGATCTCAGCTCCTAAAGCTTGCAAATAGACCATCTAGAATCAATGTCCAAGTTACTAGTACTATGATGCAAGTTGAATGAGCTGTACTTAAAGATTTTAGACAAGCATATCACAACCTTTACTGATTTGAGCCTTAGATGTCCACATGCATTCAAATCAACCATTTCCTTTAACATTCATTAATCAAGAACATGAATCAATTCTATGCAATGCTTAAACTCATTTGGCTTGGCAGTAAAAGGTTTAGAGACAATGATGGTCTCTTTTTAGAGTAGGGCTTATCAATATCAAGGTTCTCTCATAAAAAATGAATTGAGCTTTAGAAGAATGCTAAAGGTAAGAACACTTAGACACATACAAGAACAAAACCTTGTCTACCCAAAGGTACCCAAAGTGTTTATCCTATCAATCTAAACCCAATTGATCCTAGTGCTACCCTTTAACTTCTTTTCTTCTTTTTCACCCTTTTCTCTTTTGGTTTTAAAGTCTTAGGAGAGGTTTCTTATTTGATCTTTCTAGTGGAATGGGGGATTCTTACTTATTTGCTATGGTTCTCTTTTCTTCTTATTCTTAAGACATATAAGCATTTTGCTAGACTTCTCTTTTCTTTCTTTCTTTTCTTTAACTAGAACCATCTTTAAACAACCTTATTCTTCCCATTCTTTCACTAGACTTTAAATTTTCTTAAACACATTCCCCTCCTAAAGACTCTAACCTTTTCTTTCTCTTTTTCCTCTTTTCTTTTCATAATAGCCAAGTCCCAAACCCAACAAGTGAACCACCTAGTCCTATCTAGTTTGAAAAATGCAAACTAGAACTACACAAGGCTTTACTCTTGTCAGTTCAAACCTAACACTTTCTACCAAGCTCAATCCCAAAAATAGGCCTCACACACACAAGAATAAACATGGCTTGAAAGAAAGGTTGTTTAAGGGGTAGGGAAACTGATATCAATGGTTTAATCAGCTACTTGGATCAACAAGAGTGGTAAAAAGGAGAAAGATGATCCAAATATGTATATGGTATCCATGAGTTTAAAACAATGCACACATTGATAATTGAAATTAAATATTAGGTTCTTATAAATAGGAAATAGTGTCAAATCCCAACATGCTTCAACTTAGACCAAATACAATGCAGGAATTCAAGGCTTGGTTCAATCTTATGCTTCTAACCACTCAACTAGCATCAAAGTACTATTAACTTGGGCATTGATCCTAGTCTAGTGAATTAAGCAAGCTAACAAGGGAAAACTCATCATAGATCCTTAATGCAAATATTATACAATCCTAAATGAAACATGCTAAACAAGATCCTAATATGCAATGCAAACTACATGAACACTCTTTTTTTTTTTTTTATAAAGATTTTTGCAAAATTTATTTTTTTTCATATTTTTAGGGTTTTTCTATGCCTTAGATGCTTATGCAAATACTAATATGAGGATGCTAAAAATTTGAAATAAGAACACAAAACACAATGTCAAATGCTATCTCAAACCCTCCCCCAAACTTAAATCACACAGTCCCCTGTGTGAAAGAAACTTGTAAGAGGATTCAAGACCAAAAACAAAACACAATTTCAAATGCAATGATATTTACAAGTGAAGGTGATAGTGGTACCTCAAGGGTTGTGGAAGAAGTTGTCCA
>NC_025696.1:24433549-24436425 GCF_000633955.1 Camelina sativa
TTTCAAATTTTTAGGGTTTTTCTATGCCTTAGATGCTATGCAAATACTAATATGAGGATGCTAAAAATTTGAAATAAGAACACAAAACACAATGTCAAATGCTATCTCAAACCCTCCCCCAAACTTAAATCACACAGTCCCCTGTGTGAAAGAAACTTGTAAGAGGATTCAAGACCAAAAACAAAACACAATTTCAAATGCAATGATATTTACAAGTGAAGGTGATAGTGGTACCTCAAGGGTTGTGGAAGAAGTTGTCCAGATCCATTTGCATGCTGTCAAATGAGTGGTTGGGGGCTTGTTGGTGACTTGGAGATGGAGATTGGGGCAGCTCGACGATGGCGATCGACCGTGACTCGGTCGAGTGCGTGCTCGAGTGGGGGGGGGATCGAGCTGGACTGTGTGTGTCCCTCTCTTCTTCTGTTTAGACTCCCTTGCTTCCCTGACCATGCAAATACCAAGACAAAAGTCAAAATACCAAAATCCTAAGCAATATATACAGAGATACCTTAGGGACTTCCTCCCTAGTGAGCTTGTTTAAAGTCACTAAGCTTGACTTCTATAGCTCTTCAAGCTTGAGGGGCATCCTTGAGAAGCATTGAGCACTTCTCATGTGTCTCCTTCTCTCCTAAATACTTCTTAACTCTCTGACCATTAGCTGTAAACTCACTGCCATCTTTGTTGAGAAGTATGACAGCTCCATATGGTAAAATCTCTTTTATTTCAAAAGGACCTCCCCATCTACTTTTCAACTTCCCAGGGAATAACTTGAGTTTTGAATTGTAAAGCAAGGCTTGGTCTCCAGCCTTTAGGTCTTTGATGAGAATCTTCTTATCATGGAAGGCCTTAGTCCTTTCCTTGTAAATTTTGGAGTTTTCATAAGCTTCCAATATGATCTCCTCAAGTTCATGCAAATCAAGGCTTCTCTTAGCTTGTGCTGTTTCAAGATCCAAGTTCAAAAGTTTGATTGCCCATAGAGCCTTGTACACAACTTCAACTGGGAGGTGACAAGACTTTCCATACACAAGCTGGAATGGGGTTCTTCCTATAGGTGTTTTGAAAGCTGTCCTATAAGCCCAAAGTGTTTCATCAAGTTTACTAGACCAGTCCTTCCTTGTTGCTCCTACTATTCTTGATAGAATGGCCTTGATCTGTTTGTTTGACACCTCAACTTGCCCACTTGTTTGAGGGTGATAGGCTGTAGACACCTTGTGCTTAACTCCATACTTCCTTAGCATTCCTTCAAAGATCTTGTTGATGAAGTGTGTTCCTCCATCACTTATTACAACTCTTGGGATTCCATACTTTGGAAATATTATGGTCTTGAAAAGTTTGAGAACCACCTTATGATCATTAGTGGGGCTGGCAATGGCTTCCACCCATTTGGAGACATAGTCCACTGCTACTAAGATGTAGCAGTGGACTCCATACTTCCTTAGCATTCCTTCAAAGATCTTGTTGATGAAGTGTGTTCCTCCATCACTTATTACAACTCTTGGGATTCCATACCTTGGAAATATTATGGTCTTGAAAAGTTTGAGAACCACCTTATGATCATTAGTGGGGCTGGCAATGGCTTCCACCCATTTGGAAACATAGTTCACTGCTACTAAGATGTAGACATTCCCATTTGAAGGAGGATTAAAAGGTCTCATGAAATCAATTCCCCACACATCAAATATCTCAACTTCAAGAATTGGATTTTGAGACATCTCATTCCTTCTTGTTATATTCCCCATTCTTTGGCAAGCATCCCACTTTGTGATGAACTTGTGGGTGTCCTTGAATAATGTAGGCCACTATAGGCCAGCTTGTAAGACTTTCTGGACTGTCTTAAAGGTTGCAAAATGGCCTCCATAAGCAGAACCATGGCAATGTACTAACACTCCTTCAACTTCATTCTCTGCTATGCACCTTCTAAACAATCGATCTGATCCCTTCTTGTATAAGTAAGGTTCATCCCAATAGCATCCATTGATGTCCTTGAGGAGCTTCTTCTTCCTATAGGGGTCCATGTATGCTGGGACTTCTTCACACACTTTGTAATTGACTATATCAGCATACCAAGGCAGATCCTCACTCTCAAGTGCCATCCACTCCTCCATCTCATCCTGCTCGATCGGGCACCCAAACACACTCGGCCGAGTGCCTGTTCGAGTGGGTGGTCGAGTTGTGGGCCTTGTTGTCCCAATCATCATCAGTTTCTCCACATGCAGCCTCTTATCTTTTTTCTGTCCTAGGACTGCTCCTACTGCAAAGTCTGAAGCATCACGCATAATCTTAAATGGAAGATCCCAGTTTGGAGCTTGGACTATTGGAGCTGAAATCAAAGCAGCCTTGATCTCCTTGAAAGCCTTCAAGCAATCTTCATCAAAGTTGAACTCAGTTTCCTTACAAAGCAACCTTATCAATGGCCTAGCTATCTTTGAGAAGTCCTTGATGAATCTTCTATAAAACCCAGCATGACCAAGAAAACTTCTTATGTCCTTGACTGTTTTTGGTGGTTGAAGTTGAACCATGACTTCTATCTTTGCCTTATCAACCTCAATGCCCTTTTCTGAAATCTTATGTCCAAGGACTATCCCTTCTTCAACCATGAAGTGACACTTCTCCCAGTTCAAAACTAGATTTGTCTCCTCACATCTATTTAAAACCCTGCACAAATTAGCAAGACAAGAAGAAAATGAATCTCCATAGACAGAGAAGTCATCCATAAAAACTTCAACAACATCTTCAATGAGATCAGAGAAAATAGACATCATGCATCTTTGAAAAGTTGCTGGTGCATTACATAATCCAAATGGCATCCTTCTATAGGCAAAAGTACCATATGGACATGTGAATGTTGTCTTCTCTTGATCATTAGGATGAATAGG
>NC_025696.1:24436833-24438051 GCF_000633955.1 Camelina sativa
GGTTGAAGTTGAACCATGACTTCTATCTTTGCCTTATCAACCTCAATGCCCTTTTCTGAAATCTTATGTCCAAGGACTATCCCTTCTTCAACCATGAAGTGACACTTCTCCCAGTTCAAAACTAGATTTGTCTCCTCACATCTATTTAAAACCCTGCACAAATTAGCAAGACAAGAAGAAAATGAATCTCCATAGACAGAGAAGTCATCCATAAAAACTTCAACAACATCTTCAATGAGATCAGAGAAAATAGACATCATGCATCTTTGAAAAGTTGCTGGTGCATTACATAATCCAAATGGCATCCTTCTATAGGCAAAAGTACCATATGGACATGTGAATGTTGTCTTCTCTTGATCATTAGGATGAATAGGGATTTAGAAAAATCCAAAATATCCATCCAAGAAACAGTAGTGAGTGTGGTTAGCTAATCTTTCTAACATTTGATCAATGAAAGGAAGAGGAAAATGATATTTCCTAGTGGTTGAATTAAGCTTTCTATAATAAATGCACATTCTATGTCCTGTAATGGTTCTAGTGGGAATTAACTCATCATGATCATTCTTTACTACACTAATTCCTCCTTTTTTAGGGACACAATGAACTGGTGAAACCCAAGTATTATTAGAGATAGGATAGATTACACCAGCATCAAGCAACTTAAGGATCTCTTTTTTAACTACTTCTTTTAGGTTGGGGTTTAACCTTCTTTGAGGTTCAATGCTGGAGTAAGATTCATTTTCAAGATGGATTCTATGCATGCAGAGACTAGGTGAGAGTCCTTAAATGTCATCCAAGGTATAACCAATAGCTTTTCTATACTTTCTTAGCTCAACAACTAGCAAATTAAGTTCTTTTTTACTCAACTTAGCATTTACTATCACAGGATAAGTAGAGTTCTTACCTAGGAAAACGTACCTTAGCCCAGTTGGGAGAGGTTTGAGCTCTACTTTTGGTGGTTTTAGTTCAGACCAATCATCTGTGGAGGACTCGGCAGTGCACTCGGTCGAGTGGCTCTGGTGTTCGGTCGAGTGCGTGGTCGAGTGAGTGGTCGAGCTATCTAGATTTGCTATTTGAACTGACCAGACTTCTTCTCTTAATGCAGGTAACCTAAACCTCTGGATGGTCTGATTCCCTATAGGAGTCCAATATCTCCTCATAGGCCTTGGTTTCTTTATGAATGAATCCTTCCTCCCCACTTTTGGTTAAGGCAGTCCT
>NC_025696.1:24439355-24441581 GCF_000633955.1 Camelina sativa
ATTAAAGGGTCTTTTGGTTCTTCATCCATTTCCAAGACTACAAAGTCTGTTGGGACTTCCACTGCTCCAACTCTAACTGGTAGATCCTCCAAAACACCATGTGGTAGTCTTATTGATCTATCAGCTAAGATCAAGGATATATTGCATGGCTTATACCTTGTAAACCCTAGGCGCTTAGCAATGAATAGAGGCATTAGGCTTACTGAGGCTCCCAAATCACATAGGCATCTCTTGAAGGTTAAAGGGCCTATAGAGCAAGGTAGAGTAAAGGAACCAGGATCTCTTAGCTTTTGAGGATTTACTTGCTTTGTGATGATAGCACTACACTCATGGATAAGAATCACCATCCCTTGAACTTCTTTGATCCTTTCCATCACATCATCTTTCAAGAATTTCTGGTAAGGAGGAATCATCACAAAGGCATCTATTAGAGGCATTCTAAGTTCAATCTCTCTAACTTGTTTGTCAAACAATGCCTTGTATTTTTCAGCCATCTGCTTCTTAAATCTTCCTGGGAAAGGTAGTGGAGGCTTGTAAGGAGGAGGAATGAACCAGACTTCTTTTTCTTTGGAAGTAACTGGCTTAGTTTTTTTCCTGAGAGGCTGCTCGATCAGGCACTCGATCGGTCACTCGGTCGAGTGAGTGGTCGAGTGGTAGGTCGAGTTCAACACCGTTTTCATTTTGAGTCTCTTCTTGTTGAAAACTCTCCCCTCCTTGATCACCACTGTCCTCAGTGTCTGGTAATGCTCCCTCTCTTGTTGGTAGAACCCTTCCACTGCGTAGATTGATAGCATAAGCAGATTCTATAGAGTTCATAATGGCCTTGCCTTTGTTGTTGTCTTGCATTGGGGCATTAGCTAGTTGATTCTCCATAGTCACAATCCTGGAAGTCAGTGTGTCAAACTTGGCATGGAGTTCACTGTAAACATCTGATATCCTCCTGTTCAACTCAGCAAATCTGTTTGCTGCCTCAATCTTTCCTTGTGTTTGCCCAATCAATAACTGTTGCATCATAGCTCTTAAGTCTTGTTCTTGGCCTTGGTTAGTCTGAAACCCTGGTGGGGGACACAACTGAGGCTGGAACACTTGATGTTGTTGTTTGGGGACATAGTTTTGTTGCTGTTGAGGCTGTTGAGCTGGATACACTTGGTCTTGTGGATTGGCCACATTGGTGCTTCTACAGGAGAGGTTGTTGTTCTTGAACCCTCCTTGGTTGTAGCCTTTGAATCCACCCTGGTTTTGCATATAACAAAGTTCAGCAAACTCATTCTCCCCCTCTTGAACTTGAACCTCTTCCTCACCAATTAAGTGAATGGACTTTTGTTGGCTAAGAAGGATCTTGTCAAGCTTCTCATTGACCATCTTTAAATCCTTCTTGTATTTGTCCTCTTGGTCAGTGGAGGTGGACCTTATGGTTCTGTCATAGTCCTCATTGTAGTTGCCATCTGACTGAACAAGGTTCTCAACTAATTCCCATCCTTCTTCCACACTCTTGTTGATGAAGTTGCCATTAGAGGTTGTGTCAAGAAGCATCCTGATCTTGGGAAGCACTCCTCTATACAAGGTGCTTAGGAGTGACTAATTGCTGAAGCCATGGTGAGGACACTGAGTCTGAAATCCTTTGAACCTCTCCCAAGCTTCACAAAAGCTTTCATTGTTTCTTTGAGCAAACCCAGAAATTTCATTCCTCAATCTAGCAGTCCTTGCATTTGAGAAGAATTTTGCCAAGAAAGCCTTCTTGCAAGCATCCCATGTGGTTATTGCTCCAGTAGGAAGAGTTTTCTCCCAAAGGTGAGCCTTATCTCCAAGTGAAAATGGGAAGAGCCTCAACTTGAATCCATCCTCACTCACTCCATTAATCTTGGTTAGACCATAGATTCTATCAAATTCATCAAGGTAGTCTAGAGGATCCTCCATTGGCAACCCATGGAACTTGTTGGCTTGAATCATGGAGATCAATCCACTCTTGATCTCAAAGTTGTTGTTTGGCACTGTGGGAGGCACAATTCCAGCTCTCTGGTTGTGGGTATTGGGTGCATCTCCAGCACCAATGTTCCTTGGTCTTGGAACTGGATCTTGTTGCTCCATTATCACTTGATCTCCTTGCTGTTCTTGAACTACTCTTCTTTGCTTATGTCTCAAACCCTTTTGCAGTCTGTGGATGTTGTCAATAGGCCTTTGAAGATTATCTTTCCCCTTGGACCTTGTGTGCATCAACAAACTGAG
>NC_025696.1:24441965-24443688 GCF_000633955.1 Camelina sativa
ATTGCTGAAGCCATGGTGAGGACACTGAGTCTGAAATCCTTTGAACCTCTCCCAAGCTTCACAAAAGCTTTCATTGTTTCTTTGAGCAAACCCAGAAATTTCATTCCTCAATCTAGCAGTCCTTGCATTTGAGAAGAATTTTGCCAAGAAAGCCTTCTTGCAAGCATCCCATGTGGTTATTGCTCCAGTAGGAAGAGTTTTCTCCCAAAGGTGAGCCTTATCTCCAAGTGAAAATGGGAAGAGCCTCAACTTGAATCCATCCTCACTCACTCCATTAATCTTGGTTAGACCATAGATTCTATCAAATTCATCAAGGTAGTCTAGAGGATCCTCCATTGGCAACCCATGGAACTTGTTGGCTTGAATCATGGAGATCAATCCACTCTTGATCTCAAAGTTGTTGTTTGGCACTGTGGGAGACACAATTCCAGCTCTCTGGTTGTGGGTATTGGGTGCATCTCCAGCACCAATGTTCCTTGGTCTTGGAACTGGATCTTGTTGCTCCATTATCACTTGATCTCCTTGCTGTTCTTGAACTACTCTTCTTTGCTTATGTCTCAAACCCTTTTGCAGTCTGTGGATGTTGTCAATAGGCCTTTGAAGATTATCTTTCCCCTTGGACCTTGTGTGCATCAACAAACTGAGAAATTGACTCGAATAGGTGCACGATCGAGCGCAGGCTCGAGTGAGTGGTCGAGTCGACTGGGAACTGGTGTCTATTTAGATACGCTGTCTCACTCGATCAAGTGCTGGATCACTACTCGGTCGAGTGGTGGTCGAGTGGGTGGTCGAGTGGGTACCTGAAACTCAAGACAACCAAGCAAAAGAAAATTCGAGTTCAACAACTTCACAAGTGTATAAACGAACTTAATCTTAGACTAATATTGATCCAAAATGTCACAAAAACACTCTCAAATGGGCTACGGCGCCAAATTGAAACACAAATGTTTGGTGGTATGGATTGATGGATGTATGCAATGGTGAGATATGAAATGAATGGATGGCAGGGTGTTTCAATTCCCCTTATGCAATTGTAGTACAAGAGGTGTCAATCCAATCTGAGAGTTGTGAACAATCAATATGTGTATATGAGCCTAAGTTAAGCCAAATGTGCAAAGGATGTTTGTCACTAACAATCTATTAATGAAATGTAAAGAGCAGAAAGTAAAGCTACTAGAACTAGATGCTAAATGTAAATGGAACAGAATGATTATTACTAATATGAAGCTAGAACAGAAATAGAAATTATACTAATGAACTAATGTAAGACAATAATGAACGGGACAATAAGTAAATGCAACAGAAATGCAAATAGAATGAGGCTAGAGATACGACAGGACAACTACAAATCATAAACAAGAGTTCTGGGGATGAACTCGAGCAAGCACTCGATCGAGTGTAGGGTCGAGGTGGGAAAATCTGTGAAACAGAGCAATACAAGAAAAACAGAGCAACACAAGAACGAATCAAACAACAATCAAACAGCAAGATTAAGACTTAAATATAAATAAACAAGGAAGCCCTTGAGGAGGGATTCATGGGCTGGACTAATGAATGAGGTCATCTAACTTGGTCAACAAATCTCAAACAAACTTTGAGCTAGTCTCTAGACATATAAATCTAAGACATGTTTAATCCACTCTCATGGCAAGAAACAATCAAACTCATGCATCTCTAGACTTGTTCTCACAAAGAAAAGAATCTACACAAGCAAGCATTAAGC
>NC_025696.1:24444488-24452772 GCF_000633955.1 Camelina sativa
GAATTCTTAATATCTTGAAAGTTATGAAACCAACAAAATCCAAGAATCTTATGTTTTCTCTCTTAAAAGAGTACAAGATCTAAGAAAAATAAAAAGTGCAAAAGGAATAATTCCCAAAAGGGTAAAAACTAGGTTTCTGACTATTCAAAAAAGCTAGACTCTTCGTGGCTGCTGGGTACAAGGTCTTTAAATAGAAAAAGTAGTGAAGCCCTAAAAATGCTAAAAGACAAAATAGCTAGGCAGCTCGGCCAACTCGACCCGGTGCTCGGTCGAGTGACCGGTCGAGTTGGCTTCTCTCGTGCAGCTTCCACTCGGTCGAGTCCCTCTCTGCACACGGTCGAGTGTCTGGTCGAGTGTGGGGTCGAGTGTGGGGTCGAGTGGGACTCTGGACCTTGGTTCTTCAGCTTTAACTCTCTTGCTTTCCCTTCATGATTGCCTCACTTCTACTCAGCATTGCTTCCATGCTCCTTAAGCTCCAAAATCACCTGATTATGCATGAAAAGATGTAAATGCATTGCAACTAAACTCTAATGCATGATTAGTCTTAAAGCTATGCAATAATGGTAAAAATGGATAGCAAAAGATGTAATAAACTAAGGGAAAACATGGTAAAATATATGAACATCAATATGTTTGAGTGAACCCGCGTGCAACAAGCCGAGCTTTATACCGTTCGATGTCTCCATTACTCAAATACTTGATAAAGAAGACCCACTTGGAACTAACAGCCTTCTTGCCTTTAGGTAAATCCGATTCATCCCAAGTATGATTCTTAATCATAGCACCTTTCTCGTCCTGAACAACTCCCAACCATTCATCATGATCTTTGGCTTCATCATATGTTTGAGGAACCCAATGATCCTCAATCTTGCCAAAGAAGGCACGATGTTCTTCTGGTAGAAGCTCAAGTGAACAGACCGCTTGGAGTGGATGAGCCACAGCTTGACTATTGTAGTAAACGCGTTTATCTTTCCGATGAGACTTAATGCGTTCACTTCTTCATAACACAGGATGTGCAACCTCTTGGTCATCTAATACGGTTACACTATCCTCAGCCGTCTCGTCATTGTGTTATGTTGCCTCGCGAGACTTAAGGCGTTCACTTCGTTGTAACACAGGACGTGCAACCTCTTGGTCATCTAATGCGGTTACACTGTCCTTAGCTGTCTCGTCATCGCCACTCACAAAGACTGTCTCGGTAGCTTCATGAGGTGCGTTACTGCCCGAAGCGTCAGAATGTTCCGTAGGGATTGTTGGCTCTTCGTCACCATTGGTCAAGGGAGACGTGCTTTGATCACGTATCAGCTTTGGTGGAGGGTTGCCGAGGTGATAAAGAAGGAACCTCAAGATGGACACTCGGTCATTCAGTGAACATGAGAGATCTTTGAGTCTGTTCCAATCTTTCTTGTCGAAGTAACCAACATTCTCCACAAAATTCACATCCCGAGAGACAAACAAGCGGCTATTAGTCGGATCATAGCACTTATAGCCCTTTTGTGTCGTAGAATAACCAACGAACATACACTTGGTGCTCTTGGCGTCAAGTTTACTCCTTTGTTCACCAGGCACTAATACAAAACAGACACACCCAAACACGCGTAAGTGGTCCAAGGATGGTTTAAGTTTGTTTAGTACCTCAAATGGAGACAGGTCGTTTAGAACTTTTGTTGGTGTCCGGTTGATCAGATAGCACGCCGTCATGACAGCGTCGCCCCAAAACCTCTTTATGACATTTGTGTGGAACATCATCGATCGTGCAACCTCCATAAGGTGCCGATTCTTCCTCTCGGCCACCCCATTTTGCTGAGGTGTGTATGGACAGCTAGTTTGTTGTAGAATGCCATGTTTACTAAGATGTTCCGTGAACTTGTGACTAGTGTATTCTCCTCCATTATCCGATCTAAGTACCTTTATTTTAACATTGAAATGATTAGTAACATAGTTTTGGAAATTAACAAAGGCATCAAACACTCTATCTTTAGAAGGTAACAAGGTGATCCATGTGTATTTAGATTTTTCATCAATAAATGTCACAAAATACTTGTTATTGTCTCTAGATAGACATGGTGATGTCCACACATCTGAATGAACTAAATCAAAACAATGCTCATAAATAGTAGTAAATTTAGGGAAAATAGACTTGCAATGTTTACCAAGAATACAAGACTCACAACTTGAATTGTCAAAAGAAACATTAGGCAACATTAAATTAAGAGCACGAGAATGAGGATGGCCTAGCCTAGCATGCCACATAATATCCGAACTAACAACAAAACAAGACTTAAGCGAGGTAGATAAATTTGGTGAGGTTTTCTCTAGGACATAGAGATCTCCTTTAGCATCTCCTCTTCCAAGTACTTTCCCCGTTTCAATATCCTGAAAATGGACACTATTAGGACCAAAGATGGTGTAGAATTTCAAGTCATTAGTGGTTCTCTTAACCGATAAAAGGTTTGATGTAAATGTAGGCATAAAGAAAGCCTTTGAGGTTTTATCAAATAGTTTCAAGTCCCCTACTCCCTTTACTGGTATCTGATCTCCATTGGCAATAATCACATTTCCTAAAGCAGGTTTTATGTTGTCTAACAGACTCGGGTTACTAATCATATAGTGAGAAGCACCCGAGTCAACAAACAAGTGAACTACTCAGATTAGATGCAAAGAAAGTAATACCAGAGTCCTTGAGTGAGGTAATGGATCGAATGAGTGCCTCCAAGTCGATTTCCTCACCACATCACCATAAGCTGCTGTCATAGCCGCCTCATCTCCTTGTTTTGACGAACCAGTTCCTTTGTCGCTGGTGGCTTCCTTCGAGAGATTAGCCTTGAACTTGGCCGGCTTGAGATGGGGGTGAAGTATCCAGCACTTATCCTTCATGTGACCCCGTTTCTTGCAGTGGTCACATATCCACACCTTTCTGTCCTCCTGCTTCTACACACCTTTGTTGGCCGTGATGAGCTCCCCCTTACCACTAAACAGGTCAAGAGATCCTTTTTCCTTTTGAATCTGCGAGCAAATATCTTCAAATGTGGGTAGCTTGTTGACTCTTAGGATATGCTTCAAGAGGTCATTGAAGGCTGGATTTAGAGTGAGGAGGAGACCAAAGATCTTGTCTTGCTCCTTTTGTTCATTCAGCACCACCGAATCCAACGAACTAGGTCGTAAAGCGTCAAGCTCGGACCAAAGTGCTCTAAATTTTCCAAGATGTTTCGTAAACTCCAAATCCTCTTGGGTGAGGTGGTTAATGGCTTTCTTGACTTTAAAGACTCTTGTCAAGTTAGAGACAATACCGTACACATTCTTGAGTTTCTCCCAAAGTTCTCTAGCCGTCTCGCACTATGAGTAGGCTTCAAGAATCGGAGTGTCAAGCGAGTTTTGGAGAACTGAAAGCACCACTTGGTCCTCTTGAAACCATTTTGCTTTCCTTTCAGCCTCCTCTTCTTCCACCTAAGAAGTATCCTTCTCATCTCCTTTAGAGATCTCCTTTGGTGTATAGTCTCCTTCGACATGACTCCAAAGTCCTCGACCTCCAAGGGCAGTTCTTGTGGTTCTTGTCCACAGCAAGTAGTTTGTTCCCTTGAGAACAACTGGGGTAACAATGGGTTTAGAATTATCCATTGAGTAAAGTAAAGAGAAATCAAAGAAGAGTAACGAGTAGAGATATTAGTGAAGAAAGTAGAATAGAATGATGAGATTAAACGGTAAAGAATCGAAGAACATGCTCTGATATCATGTTAGAATTAGCAGAAGAGATTTGTAGTTTGAGTAGATGAGAGAGAGTTTTGTGTGTTGAACAAAGAGAATGTGAGAAAAGATAAGATTCTATTAGAATATCCTTTTACAACATGTGAATACAACCTTAAATAGGTGAACCAACTAGGGCAACCCCTTTTACCAAAATAGAAACAAACGATAGAGACATTAAGAGAGAGAGAGAAGCGTTCCCAAGCTGATAGCGACCCCTCCGAAGTCAACTTGCTCACCCGTGACTCTTTTTCTCTTCTTCTTCCTAATAGCTAGATTAGAGACTTCTCGAACACATGATGGGCTTGATGGACTTCACTTCTTCTCTTCTCTTTGTGTCATCAAGAGGCCCGGCCTTATTGTAAGTGTGTACGGACGTCCGTACGGTATGGTCGGCCCTCCGACTTTAGCTTGATCAATACATTGTCTCTCGATTAATGTGTCCTAGTCTCTCATGCCATCGTTCAGCATCAGTTGAAACAGAGGTCTGGAGACACTTCATATTCTCAACCTCCATGAGAACCTTGTAGAGCCGGTTTCACGATCTTGTGGCACTAACAAGTAATTTCCCTTTATTATCATGGAGAGTTAAAATATTGTTTTGCATTCGGACTTCACATCCAGACTCAGTTGCCTGTCCAAGACTGATGATATTACTTTCAGCTTTGGTATATAATAAATGTCGGCCAAGACCTTGTGATCACCACTCTTTCTGACGAATAGTATAAACCCTTTTCCCATAATGTCAACTCTTGAGTCATCACCAAACCGGACATTCCCTGTTATTGTTTCATCCAGTTTATTAAAGAACGCCCTGTTGCCAGTCATGTGATTACTTGCCCCATTATCGAGGTACCAAACGTTGGCAACATCTATTTGATACTCGTACTTCTTTGGTCTCACTTTCTCCTCATTGAGGTAAACCATCTCATGCATCATCAACTCCTCAGCTTCTTGTGTTGAATCATCGTTATTCCCATGAATTTCTTGCAGTTTTAACAATCTATCAGGGCAATCATACGCCATGTGCCCCGGCTTATCACATCTAAAGCAAACAATTCTTGACTTATCTTGAGGTCCTCGGTAATTCTGTCTCCCACGACCTTGTCCTCTTCCTCTACCAAAAATGCGACCACCTCGTCCTCTGTTATTGCTTGCAGGCTCATGATACGATTGAGAATCGTTATTCGCATACATGAGTTTCCCTTGATCCTCTAAGTGATTCTCTTCTTCATTGATCCTCTCCTCATAGGCTTTCAATCTTCCTACTATGTCTTTGAAGCTTGTTTTGTTGAGGTCGAGCACCTGTTCAAGAGAGGCGATGATATGGATGTACTTGCGTCGAGGAAGAATGTTAAGAAATTTCTTGACAAGCTTTGAATCCTCAAAAGATACTCCTAAGGCAGATGACTTAGACGCAAGCTCTGTTAACTTTCCCAAAAAATCATCAATTGTATTAGTTTCTTTCATCCTTATTCTCTCGAAACTTGAAAGCAAGGTTTGATGTCTCGCTTCTTTGACTCTCTCAGCTCCCATATACTTCGTTTTGATTGAAGCCCAAATCTCTTTTGCGGTCTTAAGGCGACCTACCTGCAAGACTAGGTTTTCCGGTATGGATTGGAATATGAGTACTCTTGTTAGGTCATTCTTCTCTTCATCAGTTGATCCAGGTTCTATTGTCTCCCAGACCTTGTGAACCTTGAGCATGGCATCCATTCGCATTACCCATACGGTGTAGTTTGTCATGGTGAGGACGGGGCATTGGATGGACGAAAGTCCTCTTTCCTTCACGTTGTTTACAGCTGCCGTCACCGGTATGATGTCTGACATGATCTCACAATCCTTGATTCAATTGTTTATGCTCTGATACCAAATATAGAATCAAGAACTCAAATAAAAAAACTCTTTCTTTATTATTTTAGTGAAACTTGCTCAAAACACTAAGCTGTCTCTCACACAGAATTCTCTTAGCTCTCAAGCTTACAAATCTCTCTCTCACAATAGAAAAACCAAAACACACGGCTTCTATTTTATAAGCTTTTAGAATCCTATTTTTCCTTTTCCTTTAAAGGATAATTTCCTAAACTTTCTCCTAAAAATATGTTAAGATCTCAATTTAAACATATTCTAGTTCTAGCCGCTTTTAGGTTTGCTTGGTCTTCAAGCTTAACTCAACATCGCTTTGGTCTCGGTGAGAGTACCATCATCCATTTGGTCATTCATTTTTTGAAAGTTTAAAATACGTCTCTGTTGGGCCTATTACCGATCTGTCGGCCCATTATCTCTAGCCCAAATAGCTAATTATCTTTAGTCCAAATAGCTATAATTGCATGTGCCATGTGTTGTCAAGTTAACAACCTTTGATTCCAAAATGGAAAAACATTTCCAGAAAAGAATTTAAAGAGAATATAGTACTGCAAAATACGTTGATGGAATCGAACCATAACTAACAAGTAAGAACGAATGACGTATACTTGGGGTCAGCATGTATTTTGGGTGAAACGCTTAAACTGAACCTGTTGGGAGATTTGGCAATTTTTCGATGTACCGGGTTTTAAGAAGCCAAACCGGTTACGAACCATTTGGTATAGGTTTTGGGCATTCGGTTATTCAGTGTATAGAACCGAATTTAATTTGTGCTGGTTCGACTCGGTTGGGTTTAGTTAGTAGGCACTGAGTAAGATATTTTTGGGTGATGTGAGAAAGGGGTAAATTCGTATTTTAGATATTCACGGTGTTATCTCTACTTATAGAGAGAGCGTCGAGACAGAAGGCTCTTTTTATATACACAGCATTGCCTCTTCCTCCTACTTCAGCTGCTTCTCTGATTTTATCTCTCTCTCTCTCTTCACTCTCAGATACCTTTTTTTTTTTTGTGAGCTTCGAACAAAAAGCTCTCAGATCCACAAGAGTCAGAGGCTCATCTCTTCTTTGATCTTGGTTTATGAGGTAAGATTCCTCACTCCTGCAACATCTCTTTCTTTCCTCCCTCTGATTAATGGATTGATTTCTTCTTTTATGACGAAATCTTGAATTTGTTCGTCGGTTATTGTTTTCAATTCGGGTTTGATTTGATGTTTCTACCTTTGGTGGATGAGACTCCATTCCGGTTGATTGAATTCGATTTAAAGATTCTTAGGGATTTGTGAAATATCGGGTTCGCCGCCGATTCGGGTTCTTCTTTAGAATATGGAATTGAATTAGACTGTGTTCGTTTCTGAATCAATATTTTCCGTTCAGTGTTGATCTGTGGGAATGGTTCATGTTTGCGAAATGTGTGTGTGTGTTTTAATTTCGATTTCTAGGGTTTCTTCTTATGATTGGAATAACAAAATTTCGTTTTCTTTATCATTTTTTTTAATAAGGATTGTTCTCTGTTCTTGGTTATTTCACCCTGAACAACTTGCTAATCTGTTTCCTTTTGTTTGTCCTGCAGCTCGAAGGAGAAACCCACTCTCGGGTTAGTCATTTCTCTTCTTTTCGAGTTTTTTTTTATAGGATAAGTTTTTGACTCGTTTGTGTTGTTCTTGTTTGAGCGATCCGGTTGCTCTTTGTTTGAACTATAGTAGTAGTATTTTATTTACAATTAAGGTTGAAGTTGATTTTTTTTCAACTAGTGAATCTTGTCCTATAGTTTGTTGTTTGAAACCCTAAAGTTATCAGATAGTTAGAGTTTTAGAGATTTTAAGTGTTTAAGTTATTCGTTTGACTATTGTGCAGTTTTATTTTTAGTTTTTATCTTTTACTGCTGAGTTTTTAGCATTTTCTTTCTTTGGATAACATGTATACTTAGAAGTTGTTCTTATTTATATATGAGCAGAGGTACGCGGATTAAGACCCGCAAACGGAATATTGCTGCTCCTCTGGACCCTGCAGCCTTCTCTGATGCAGTGGTCCAGATTTACCTGGATAATGCTGGTGATCTGGTATGTTTGCTGTTTGCTTTCCAGATTTTGATGTACTACTTGTTGTTACATGTGTTTGCTCTATAAACTTATAGCTCTTGTTTGATTGCTTTAGGAACTTGTTGCCAAAAGTATTGAATCATCAGATCTTAATTTCACAAGATATGGTGACATCTTCTTTGAGGTAAGTTTACAAACAAATCTTTGTGGACATTTCCTTGGTGATCTTTTTTCCTAAAAACCTTTTTCTTACTATAATCTTTAATCTTGACATTAATGGTGTACTCCTATTCCCCTGTTTCCAGTGTCTTGCTAAGCCTAAGAGTAACTTGTGTATTTGATCACATCATGTACGCGTGCATAGCAACTTCTTGTCTCTTTGACAAGAGGGGCTCATGATACTAGGATCAAACACTGTCTTGTTTTGTGATTCTGATGTCCACTTGTATGGAAGCATATGTGTAAAATCTATTTGTGCCTATGTGTAAAATTTGTTAGTGGCGCCTGTAAAGATCTTCCTGGTTTTTTCTTTTATTGTTATCGTGGTTCTGTTTTCTTCTATTCATGGGATGTTTGTTTTAAAATTTATTATGTCTGCTGCTGGTTTTGTCTGTTTTTTTTTTTTTTTTTTTTTT
>NC_025696.1:24454157-24486530 GCF_000633955.1 Camelina sativa
GCTGAAAGTTTTGCAGAGCATTTCACGTGAGTTTCATTCAGTTATATTACAGTCCCTCGTTGGTAACATGTTGATGCTTCTTTAGCTCTGACTGCATGCATTTCCGAAATTTGATTTGTTGAAGTTTATTACATGGCGGAAAAACTGCATGAATATTTAAAATCGGTGTCATTGTCCATCATTCTGTTTAGCTACCTAACTAAGAAAGTATGAATCTGACTACTATATGTTTATAGTAATGTGATTTTGTTTTTCAGCTATCGCAATTAATTTATTCATTCATCAAGCATATTGTACAGATGCTGCTGCTAATGCTATACTCCTCTTTCGTCTGCCTTTTCATTCTGTGTCTGCGATTTTTTTTTTCTGTATTTAGTACAATGAATTGAAATAACGTGTTTACCTCTTCGATTTTTAGGAATGAGGGATTGACCGATCTAGTGGAGTACCATTCAAAGAAAATGTTTGAGGTGAAACTGAGGGAAATCAAAACCGTTCTAACAAGCAAGGTCACAGAGGAGGAGAGTAATGTAGACGAAGTCATTGAATCTGTGAAGCAACAGATCAAAGATGCTAAGCTGCCTGACATTGAGGTTGTGCGTGTTGTTTGGGATGGTTTAATGGATGCTGTTCAGTGGTCTGGAAAAAATCAGCAGCAAAATGCTAACTCTGTTCTGCGCCAGGTAAGATTCTATGGATATGAGAACCCAGTCATTCAATTCATACTTATCCTGTTATATAAGAGCTTCGTATAGTCTGTTATTCCACAAACTGCAAATGACTTTTGTGCTAATTTTTAGTTGATTGGTAGTCATGAATAAAAAAGAAGTGGAAGTCGTGAATAATGAAATCATTAGGGAAAATCGCTTTTGATGTCTTATTAGCGTTGAAATAATATGTGATCCCTCTTATGGTCCCTTTATCTCTTGATTTTTGACCTGTGTAGGTGAAAACATGGGCTCCGCTTCTGAACATCTTCTGCAGCAGCGGAAAGCTAGAGCTGGAACTGATGTACAAAGTTCAAATGCAATGCTACGAGGATGCAAAGCTTATGAAAGTTTTCCCAGAAGTAGTGAGGTCGCTCTATGAACTCGATGTCCTCGCTGAAGACACCATTCTCCACTGGTTCCGTAAAGGAACCAACTCAAAGGGCAGGTATGTAATTAGTTCCATGACATAATGTGAAGCTTTGTTATTGTAAGTTGTAACTAAAAAATTCATCTTGATGTTTTCTTGTGGTGAATGTTGCAGGCAAACCTTTGTGAAAAGCTTAGAGCCATTTGTGAATTGGCTTGAAGAGGCGGAGGAAGAAGAGTGAGTGATCGATCTATGTTCCTAATAAACAAGCAATGAAGACAATAATAATTCCGAGTTTCTTCTATCTGTCACTTCTGCTTATGAATTATGATATTTACTGCACTCTGCTTTGTATTTTGGCAATAAGTCCACTTTGGAGTTTATTGTTACATTTTCAATTTTTTTTTTGGTTTTGATGACTGTTTTCCTATATTGTTTTTGGATTCTTTTGCAAACGGATTTAGGCAAAAGCAAAAGCTGTTTTACTTATGGTTTATTCGGTTTTTCACTTTTCCTCGGGACTTTATTGTACTTTGTTCTGCATTTTGGTTTAATTGTACTGTTTTTTTTGGTTATGGATGAGATGACAACAACAACAAAAAATCATATCAGCAAAAATGAAAAGTTTTTAGAACACTCAAAAAACACTTTTTATATTGTCAACAGATGGATTTATTAGCATCCAAAAGAGACTGAAGAAAGACGACACAGACAAGAAAAACTACAGCAAGATCTAGTTACATGAAGTATAGGAGAAAACATGATCACACCTACCAACTATATTATTGTATCTTCAACTACACGAAGTATATATATTACATGGCCATATGCATCAACTATATGACGTTATGTGATCAACATCATAAACATATAATCCGGTACACCAGTTGACTGACTCCAGCGAAGACTGGTGTTGTCTCCGGCATTGACTCCGGCATTGACTTTAAAAATGTATTCTAAACTTTTTTTTATTTTTTAAAAACTTATATTAAATTATTAATGGTTTTTCATGATTAAAAACATATTCAATTCAATATCTTAATATATTTATATATCTCTAATGTATTCATTTTTATAATTAGTTAATTTTTATTGTTAAAGCTAAACTAATAGTTAAATAAAAATCATTGATAATATAAAGGTATTTGCAAAATTACTCTTATTCTATACCCTTTTACAAACATACCCTCAAATCAAATATATTGTTTTGCTAAAATGAATTTTTTGTATGTTTATCTTTTATATATTAGAAGTAAATATTGTGATGTTTACATGTTATTAAGAGTATGTAAATTTTATAGTAAAAGTATCTAAAATTCTATACAACATTTACCATGCAAACTTTAGAGTAAAGAGTTATATACTCAATCTTTTGCATATTATTTTTTCTAATGAATGTAGTTGAATTTGATTTTATTGATTTTGTAGTATTTAAATAATTATTAATGATTTTTATTTAATCATTAGTTTAGCTTTTAAAAAATTAACTAATTATAAGAATGAATACATTAGAGATATATAAAAATATTTAGATATTAAATTGAATATATTTTTTTAATCATGAAAAACCAAAAATTCTTATATATAATATTTATTATTTTTGATTTTAATAGAAAAATAAATTTTTAATAAATTTTTTTTGGTCAACGCCGGAGTCAACGTCGGTTTTCGCTGGAGTCAGTCGACCGGTGTACCGGATTATATGTCTATGGTGTTGTCTACATAACGTCATATAGTTCATGCATGCAGCCATGTAACACATATACTTCATGTAGTTGAGTATACAATAGTATACTTGGTATGTGTGACCATGTATTCTCCTATACTTCGAGTAGTTAGCCATCTTTCACCCTAAGAGCTATTCCAGTAGCTATTCCACACACCTTGCTTAAACTGCAATTACAGAATGCAGGATCCCTAAACTTATTATTGACAGAAAGATATACAAATTGATACTATCTAAATTGGAAAAAGACTTAAAGAGTCAATAAAATGACTGACTTAGTAATTGGTCGATGCACTGCAATAATAACTGGAAGTTTCTTATTAGATGCCATATATATCCCATTTATCCTGAAACAAAACAAAGAAAAAATTGGTAGTTTAGATAAGCGAATAACATGAGAGAAAGGAAAAGAGGTGAAGAGCTCAAAGAACCCAAATGCGGAGAGAGAGAGAGACAGAGCCTATACAAGTGAAGAACTGGGGCATTCACGAGCATAATGTCCTCTTCCTTTACATTTTTAGCATAAACGGCGAGACTCTCTGCTCTTTGACTCGCTTATGCTCGATGAAGGATTCGGGCATTCACGTGAGAAATGCCCTTCTTCCCTATTGCCTATGCTGGAAGATTCAGGGCAGTGACACTTAGGATACCCTTCTCTCGCACACTTAAAGCATGATGGACTGACAAAATCTGAATCATCGTAGTGTCTACCACATGCCTAGAGATCAAAATTATATATTACAAATTCTGTATCCATTTCCTAAGCTCTGTTGGAGATCAATCTTTGATTAATCCACAAATTGGTATCAACAGAGAAATTGAAGAAGAAGAGCGTTGATGTGTTTCTAAGAAGAAGAGAAGTCACGTTTGTAAGAAGAAGAAGAAGAAGGGGTAAGGTGTTGGGCCTGTTTTGGTTAGTCAAGCCCATATGTTAATGGGTAGTTGTTAGCTAATGAAACTATAGGTTAAAAGCTTAACCTAAGTATAAATATGTTGTAAGGTGTATAATGAATGTTAAAAAAAAGTTTAAGATAAGAGACAAAGAGGCTGTTAAAAACAGTAACAAAGAACATGGTATCAGAGCTCGGTCGATTCCGGTGAACGTAATCCTACAAGTTTCATGGAACAAATGTCAATACAAATGAAGAGCATGAGAAGACAGTGCAAGATCTGTAAGAAGAACAACCACAATGAAGGTGACTGCTACCTTTCTCAAAACTATGAATCCCAGTTCTTTAGCAAGCAATTTAGACCAAGGAAGAGTTGTTTTGCATGCGGAGAACATGGTCACATAGTAAGAGAATGTCAAAAAGGCTAAAACAACCAGAACTAGAAGAGGGGAATGGTTTGTTTAGCGCAACACAAGTGATGGCTCATACAAACAGTGATGAAATCTGGTTAATAGACAGTGGTGCCACAAACCATATGACCAAGGAAGAAAGACTATTTACAAAAATAGACAAAGCGGTTCAAGTTCCTATCAGGATTGGAAATGGATAAAGAATAATGACTACAGGGAAGGGAGACATAGAAGGGATGACAAAGAAGGGAGTAAGAGCTATCAAGGATGTTCTACTTGTCCCTGAGATAGACAAAAATCTTCTAAGTGTTCCACAGATGACAAGAAATGGTTATAAGGTCGTGTTTGAAGACAACAAATGTACAATATACAATCAAGGAAGGGAAAAGATTGCAGAAGTAGAGAGGATAAGAAATGCTTACTTGTTACGAATGCAGTTAGCTGAGGAGAGTGTAAGGGTGGCCACTAAGGAGAATTTGTCTGAACTTTGGCATAAAAGACTCGGACATTCTGGTTTCCACAACTTACAAAACCTGCAGGCAAATCAGATGGTCAAAGGCCTACCAAACTTCAAAGTAATTCAGGAAGTATGTGAAGCGTGTGTGAAAGGGAAACAATGCAAAGAAGAATTTCCTAGAATCTCAGAAAATAAGAGCAGAGAAGTGCTAGATTTAATTCACACAGACATATGTGGACCAATGCAAACTCCATCTTGTAATGGAAGTGTGTATATACTTACCTTTACAGATGATTTCTCACATATGTTATGGATGTACTTTCTGAGGCTGAAGTCAGATACATTTGCAACCTTCAAGAAGTTTAAGAGTATGGTGGAAACTCAAACTGGCAAAAGAATAAAGAAAATCAGGTCAGATAGAGGAGGTGAATTCAAGTCAGAGCAATTTTCAAGTTACTTAGAGGCAAATGGCATAGAAAGGCAGTTCACTGTGGCCTACTCACCACAACAAAATGGAGTTGCTGAACGAAGAAACAGGACTCTGTTGGACATGGCAAGAAGCATGTTAAAAGACAAAGGAATGCCAGATGTGTTCTGGGCTGAAGCTATATTTACAGCAACTTACCTTCAAAACAGACTCCCCACCAAGGCTTTAAACCAGAAAACACCGCTTGAGGCCTGGAGTGGTCACAAACCCTCTGTTGGTCATCTTAAGGTTTTTGGCTGTGTTTGTCATGTGTGGATACCTGCACCTAGAAGAAGGAAACTGGATGACAGGTCAGAGAAGGCAGTGTTTATGGGATATAGCACCATAAGTACGGGTTATAGAGTGTATGTCCTAAGTACAAAAAAGATAGAAGTTTCAAGAGATGTAGTGTTTGAAGAACACAAGAGTTGGAATTGGCAAACTCAAGAAGAAGAAGTAGAGAGAAATGAGAACTCTCCAAACAAGGCTAGCCCATCTCAGAAAACGGATGTGGAAATACCAAGAAGAAATGAAACTAGTCCAGAAACTAGAACAAATATCAGAGATGAAAGACAAGGTATAAGTCCCATACCTTTTCAATTAAGTGGAGGAGAAACTGAGCGTAGGAGCTCTTCTCGTGTCGTTCACAAAGTCAGAAGACTGGATGATGTGTATCATGATACAGAGGAACAAGGGGAAGACTTGAATCATGTTGCAGAAGCATGTTACCTTACATGGGAGGAACCTTCTACATTTGAAGAAGCTATAAATAGCAAGGAATGGAGGATTGCTATGGATGATGAAATCTACATCATCAACAAGAATGAGACATGGGAGCTGGTAAGGAAGCATGAAGGAAAGAAAGTGATTTCAGTTAAATGGATATATAAGGTGAAAACAAACGAATGTGGCGAGATTCAAAAGCTAAAAGCAAGACTGGTGGCAAGAGGGTTTATACAAACCTATGGAGAGGATTATGGTGAAACATTTGCTCCAGTATCCAGACACGACACAATCAGAACAATAATTGCTTTAGCCGCCCAACATAAGTGGAACCTGCACCAAATGGATGTAAAGTCAGCTTTCTTGAATGGAGAAATCACAGAAGAAGTTTATGTTGAACAACCACCAGGGTTTGAGATTGAGGGAGCAGAGAACATGGTTTACAAGCTAAAGAAGGCCTTATATGGATTAAAACAGGCACCTAGAGCATGGTATAGTAAGATTGACTCTTACTTTATGTCACAAGGATGCAAGAGAAGTGACTATGATGCAGCAATGTACACACTAGAATGCGAAGGTGAAATTATGATCATCAGTTTGTATGTTGATGATCTTATCATTACAGGGAGAAATGAGAAAATGATCAAACAGTTCAAGGAGAATCTGAAGAAAACGTTTGAAATGACTGACCTGGGAAAACTCAAGTACTTTCTTGGGTTTGAGATTACTTACACTGAAGAGGGAGTGTTTCTAAGTCAACAGAAGTATGCTCAATAGTTGTTAGAAAAATTTGGAATGAGAAGCTGCAACCCTGTGAGCACACCTCTAAAGCCAAATGGAAAGGATCAAGGTGAAAGTGAGCTTCTTCCAAATGCAAGACTATATCGAAGAGTCTAGGGTGAGAATAGAGAGACGGCGAGATGAGAATAGGAGAAGGAGTGTTTCTCATTCCTTAAAAAATATTAACCTAGTTACATTCTATTTATATGCATACAGGAAGATCAAATAAGGAAAGTCCTAAATCTCACATCTTCTTCTTCTCGAATCCTCACTCATTCTCTTTACTCTCACTCGTGATTCATTCTTACATGGTATCAGAGCAGTAACGCTCCTATTCTACAAAATCTCAGTCTGTTTTATTCCGCAAACAAATTCAGTTCGAAAAAATCTCTCATGGATCTCAACAAAACCCTAATCATTCCGGTCACACTCAAGGGTGGAAACTACTTGCTTTGGGAAAGGACTACAAAGACAACTTTGTGGTCGTGGGCTTTGGAAGCACATTGAGAAGAATGAAGCTACAAAGGAGATCACAACTACAAAAGAAGGAAAGGAGATCGTGGCTTGTGATGGTGACAAATGGTTCCAAGAGAATCAAAGTGTCTTGGCTTTCATCCAAAACTCCTTGGATGCTCCGATCCTTGAGTCATACTCTTACTGTGAGACGGCTAAGGATCTTTGGGATACATTGAAAAATGTATTTGGAAATGTCTCAAACCTCAGCCGTGTGTTTGAGGTAAAGAGAGCCATCAACAACCTTAATCAAGAAGAGATGGAGTTCACCAAACATTTTGGGAAATTCAGATCTCTTTGGGCAGAGTTAGAGATGTTAAGACCTAACTCAGTGGATCCAGCAGTCCTAAACGAACGTCGTGAGCAAGATAAAGTGTTTGGTCTTCTCTTGACGTTAAACTCATCATACAATGATTTCATCAAGCACATCCTCCGGTCAGATAAACTCCCAAGTCTCGATGATGTGTGCAATCAAATTCAAAAGGAGCATGGCTCAATTGGTCTGTTTGGAGCTAAAGGAGAGCTTATCACCGCTAACAAAGGAGAGGTGGCTGTAGCGAACAAGGGGTACTACAAAAGTGATGGGAAGAACCGTGTCATATGTGACCATTGTAAGAAGTCGGGTCATTTCAAGGATAAATGCTGGAATCTTCATCCTCACCTCCGACCAAGAAATGTCAGCCCAAGAGCAAACCAAGCATGTGAACATGGTGAAGGTCAAGCTCAAGTAACAACTCACGCCACTGAAGGTAATGGAGCAGCACTAGCAGCCTCCTCGGAGCTGGTGAGGAGATCTAACCTCGNGTGGACATCTCCATGCTTGTCTCATGAAAATCAGAAATATTTTGTTACTTTCATTGATGAAAAATCGAAATATACTTGGTTAACCTTGCTTCCATCTAAGGATAGAGTTCTTGAGGCTTTTCTAAACTTTCAGAATTATGTGACTAACCAANAAGATAAGATACCAATTAAGGGTGTTGGAAATTTAAACCTGTTTGATAGAACAACTAAAGCGTTTTATATGCCTAGTTTCACATCAAATTTGTTATCTGTTAAGAAGGTGACTAATGATCTTAACTGTTATGCAATCTTTGGTCCTAATGATGTGTATTTTCAGGATATTGACACAAGTAGAGTTCTTGGCAAAGGAAGCACTAAAGATGATCTTTATGTGCTTGAGGATTCGAATCTCACTACTGCTTTATCTTCTTGTTTTAAGTCAATAATCGATGAGACAAATGGTTCAATTTGGCATGCTAGACTTGGTCATCCACATTTTCGTGCATTGCAACTAGCTCTACCTAGTTTTTCTTTTAAAAATAATGAATGTGAAGCTTGCATTCTTGGTAAACATTGCAAAACAGTTTTTCCCAACTCTTCTACTATGTATGAGCATTGTTTTGATTTAATTCATTCTGATGTGTGGACATCTCCATGCTTGTCTCGTGAAAATCAGAAATATTTTGTTACTTTCATTGATGAAAAATCGAAATATACTTGGTTAACCTTGCTTCCATCTAAAGATAGAGTTCCTGAGGCTTTTCTAAACTTTCAGAATTATGTGACTAACCAATTTAATGCCAAGATAAAGATTTTGAGATCAGATAATGGTGGGGAGTACACAAGTCATATGTTAAAACAACATCTAACCAAACATGGGATTGTACACCAAACAAGTTGTCCTTACACGCCACAACAAAATGGTGTAGCTGNATGTTATGCAATCTATGGTCCTATTGATGTGTATTTTCAGGATATTGACACAAGTAGAGTTCTTGGCAAAGGAAGCACTAAAGATGATCTTTATGTGCTTGAGGATTCGAATCTCACTACTGCTTTATCTTCTTGTTTTAAGTCAATAATCGATGAGACAAATGGTTCAATTTGGCATGCTAGACTTGGTCATCCACATTTTCGTGCATTGCAACTAGCTCTACCTAGTTTTTCTTTTAAAAATAATGAATGTGAAGCTTGCATTCTTGGTAAACATTGCAAAACAGTTTTTCCCAACTCTTCTACTATGTATGAGCATTGTTTTGATTTAATTCATTCTGATGTGTGGACATCTCCATGCTTGTCTCGTGAAAATCAGAAATATTTTGTTACTTTCATTGATGAAAAATCGAAATATACTTGGTTAACCTTGCTTCCATCTAAAGATAGAGTTCTTGAGGCTTTTCTAAACTTTCAAAATTATGTGACTAACCAATTTAATGCCAAGATAAAGATTTTGAGATCAGATAATGGTGGGGAGTACACAAGTCATATGTTAAAACAACATCTAACCAAACATGGGATTGTACACCAAACAAGTTGTCCTTACACGCCACAACAAAATGGTGTAGCTGAAAGGAAGAATAGACATCTCATGGAGGTTGCCCGGTCCATGATGTTCCACTCAAATGTACCAAAGAAGTTCTGGGGAGATGCAGTTGTTACAGCTTGCTATCTAATCAATCGAACTCCAACAAAAATACTGGGTGATATCTCTCCATTTGAAGTACTTAACAAAATTAAACCATCTATTAATCACTTACGTGTGTTTGGCTGCATATGTTATATTTTGAAACCAGGTGAACAACGTGATAAACTCGATGCTAAGAGTGTCAAGAGCATGTTCATTGGATATTCAACCACACAGAAGGGATATAAATGCTATGAACCAGAAGCTAGAAGAGTCTTGGTGTCAAGGGATGTAAAATTCTTAGAATCCAAGGGGTTCTATGATGAAAAGAATTGGGAAGACTTGAAAGAACTCTCCTGTTCCCAATCTGACAAAGCCAACAATATTCGAATTCTGCTAGAGAGGCTTGGAGTTACAAATAATCAACCTTCACTATCACCTTCGGTCAACATACCACCAATTGGATCTAACAAGGAATCGACTGAGCTGCAGCATCCGGACTCGAAAAATGAAGACGTGAACATTACACCATTAGAACCTGCTCGACAACATCAAGCTGAGGATGACATTGATAATCATGAGGAAACTCTCAACTCTCTTGGTACTGACAAGAGTCAGAACTCTACATCAGCTGATGATCTTACCTCCGAAGGAGAAGAAGCTGAAATAGAAGAGGATCAACATCAGGTTGTGGAGACCAATACTATACCCCTCCGTAGGAGTGAGCGTCTCAAGAAAACTACTCGCGTCTACTATAATAGTCAGGCCGTGGCTCACCCTATACAAGCAGTCTGCACTCTTGCACACCTTCCTATCGAACATCAAGTCTTTCTTACTCAAATAGACCAACATTGGATCCCACAGAGTTATGAGGAAGCTAAGGAACACAAAGTTTAGAGGGATGCTGTGGGAGATGAAACTAATGCTATGGTAAAGAATCATACATGGGATGAAGCTGAATTGCCGAAGGGGAAGAAAGCCACGACATCTCGGTGGATATTTACTATCAAGTACAAGAGTGATGGGGGGATAGAAAGATATAAAGCCAGGCTTGTAGCTAGAGGATTCACCCAAACCTATGGAGAAGACTACCTTGAGACATTTGCACCAGTTGCCAAACTCCACACGGTAAGAGTAGTTCTTTCACTAGCTGTTAACCTCTCTTGGGATTTGTGGCAGATGGATGTGAAGAATGCATTTCTACAAGGAGAACTCACGGATGAGGTGTACAATGAGACCACCACCGGGCCTTGAAGACACTATCGGACCTGGAAAGGTGTTTAAGCTCAGGAAAGCTATCTACGGTCTAAAACAATCACCAAGGGCTTGGTATCACAAACTAAGCTCAACACTTCTTGATAAAGGCTTTAGAAGATCAGAAGCTGATCATACATTGTTCACATATCCAAGCCAAAGAGGTAATATTGTCATTCTCATATATGTTGATGATATTATCATCTCTGGGAATGACAAGGTAGGCATTCAAGATACCAAACAATACCTTAGATCTATATTTGATATTAAAGATCTTGGAGAACTAAAGTACTTTCTTGGGATAGAAGTATGTCGTTCGGAAGAAGGAGTCTTCTTATCACAAAGAAAGTACACACTTGATCTTTTGAAAGATGTAGGTAAGCTTGGAGCAAGACCTGTTGAAACACCACTCGAAGAAAAATACAAGTCAAACCGTAAGGGGGAGTCCAATGAAGCTCTGTTCGAAGATGTAAAACAGTATCGACGGTTGGTAGTTAAGCTCATTTATCTCACCATAACTCGACCTGATATATGTTTTGCTGTGAACCAGGTAAGCCAACATATGCAAAAGCCAACAGTACTTCATTGGGAGATGGTGAGCCGCATACTCAAGTATCTCAAAGGAGCTCCTGGTCAAGGCATTTGGATGGTATGTAACAAGAATACAGAGCTTGTAGGATACTGTGATGCAGAATATGCTGGAGATCGTGGAGATAGACGCTCAACGACCGGTTACTGTACATTTGTGGGAGGAAACCTCGTTACTTGGAAGAGTAAAAAGCAAAAGGTGGTCTCTCTCTCAAGTGCTGAATCAGAATACAGGGCAATGAGGAAGCTCACAACCGAACTAATGTGGCTCAAAGCTCTCTTAAAGGACCTCGGCATCAACATTCCAAGACCGATCACAATGCACTGCGATAATGAAGCGGCAATTCACATTGCAAACAACTCAGTATTCCATGAAAGGACCAAACACATAGAAGTGGATTGTCAGAAAGTCAGGGAACAAGTTCAACTTGGAGTGATTCTACCATGTCACACCGAGAGTTCTGAACAATTGGCAGACATCTTCACCAAAGCAGCAAGTTCAAAGGTTTTTGAGTACATACACTCCAAACTCGGGCTCATGGACCTAACGAGGCCGCAAGTGAAGACCCTAAACTACTGACCCCATACTACTCTTTTTCCCTTAAGTGTGTTTTTGTCCCAAATGGGTTTTATACACTAAGGTTTTTAATGAGGTGGGTGTTCATAGTTCCAAGCTCAACTGTTTCTCACACGGTTAAGCTTGAGGGGGATTATTGAGATGAACACACACGACCAACCCTTAGTATATGTCGTTTTATGTTATTTTGTATAGTATTAGGACTTTCCTTATTTGATCTTCCTGTATGCATATAAATAGAATGTAACTAGGTTAATATTCTTTAAGGAATGAGAAACACTCCTTCTCCTATTCTCATCTCGTCGTCTCTCTATTCTCACCCTAGACTCTAAATCTCACATCTTCTTCTTCTTGAATCCTCACTCATTCTCTTTACTCTCACTCGTGATTCATTCTTACACAGTCAAGTAGAGTTGATTGGATTCTCTGATTCTGATTTGGGAGGTTGCAAAGAAGATATGCGCAGTACTACGGGTTTGTGTTTTACCTTGGGAAGTGCTGTGTTTACTTGGCAGACACAAAAGCAAGACACCATTGCACAATCTACAGCAGAAGCAGAGTATATGGCATTGTGTGCAGCCACAAATCATGTGGTTTGGTTGAAGAGACTGCTGGGAGAAATGAGAGTCAACACCACCAAAGCAGTTCCGAACTACTGCGATAACACATCAGCAATTGCCATTGGGAAGAATCCTGTACACCACAAGAGAACCAAACACATTCAATAAAGTTCCATGTTGTTCGAGAAGCGAACAGAGGTGGAATAATCAGTTTAAGACATTGCAGGGGGGAAGAACAGACGTCAGACATTCTTACCAAGCCTCTCGAGACAAAACGGTTTGAGTATCTCCGATCCAAGCTTGGAGTAGTGCAAAATCCAAGCCGAAGAGGAGCTCTTGAGAGAGAACACACACAAGCTCCTCAAAAGGAAGCAAACCTTCACACAAAGGAGAAGATTCAGGTAATCAAAATCAAAGAAAAACAAAAGGTAGATGAGACTGGAGCAGGTACAAGTAAAATGACGAAATTAAAAGAGACAGCAGTACAGTTGAGAAATGAAACAATGAGGAAGAAAGAAAACTTATCTGGGAGGGAGGAGATTGATGGCTTGAATCACTCGCAAGAGATTCTGCAGAACAAGGAGAATCATCAACTTTTAGTTAAGATTGATGAGAATAAAAGAGGAGTCAAGCCAAGAGCCATATCCGAGAAAGTGGAGAGTCAGATCAAACCTGATAAGATGGTGAAGAGTCAGTCGACGAGGGAGCAAGGAAACCAACCGATGAGCTATGCAGATGTTCTGAAAAAGGATATTGTTGTGGCACAGAAAATCAATGGGAGAAATCAGAGGAAACTAGAAAAGGAGAAAGAAGAAAAAGAAAAAAAAAAAAAACCTTCTGCCGAATTTGAGGATTAATCGAAAGAATTGAGAAGGAGTGTTGGAGATCAATCTTTGATTAATCCACAAATTGGTATCAACAGAGAAATTGAAGAAGAAGAGCGTCGATGTGTTTGTAAGAAGAAGAGAAGTCACGTTTGTAAGAAGAAGAAGAAGAAGAAGGGTTAAGGTGTTGGGCCTGTTTTGGTTAGTCAAGCCCATATGTTAATGGGTAGTTGTTAGCTAATGAAACTATAGGTTAAAAGCTTAACCTAAGTATAAATATGTTGTAAGGTGTATAATGAATGTTAAAAAAAAAAGTTTAAGATAAGAGACAAAGAGGCTGTTAAAAACAGTAACAAAGAACAAGCTCAATTCTGTTTTAGAAACTCCAACTCAATCAAAATCTCAACAACTTACCAGTCCATTATGACCCAGTTGACCACATCTGTAGCAAGATACAGTCCATGACGGTGAATGACAAGGCTCGGTACAACAGAGACGGCCTAAGCTTTTACAGACATAGCATTTGATATCCTGGTTAAAGTCCAACTATGGTCAAGATCAGTTGCTTCTTTTTGAATGAAAAATTTTAAACAAGAATGAGAAAATAACAAAACGTTACCTTTAAATCTTCCTGAGAGTAGTCATACTTGCACAAGATCATGTCATGTCCAAGTTCTCCGCATCTTAAACATATGATGTAGGGAATCGTGAGCCTACACGTGTACAGTGGAGATGAAGAGTGAAGAAGAAGCACGTGAGGCTAAAACAAGGTGGACGTTACGGAAGTAACTTGTCAACGTCACAGAATAATAAGTCGGCTAAATTCTGTTTGTTAACCGACGTTAGTAGAGTATATGAGCACATGTTTAGCTCTGTATTTTCTTTATGCCAAAAATATCTTAATTTGTTAGAACTTTCTGGAACTTTCCTCATCGTTTAGCCGGTTTCTCTCCTTGAGATTCTTGCTGGTGAGATGACGTTGCTGCGTTTATCACATGTTTAGCACATGTTGTATCGTTTATCGTACCTTATATTGAATCATTTCCATTTGAGTTGAGTTACTGATTTATCGTTAACATTGGTATCAAAGCTAGACAAACCTCGGAAACTATGGCGGTTGAGACGAGATCTCAGGTGAATAGACAAGACCTGGGCGGCGATGGAGCTCAGGAAGGTGAAACAGAGACGATCGGAGATACACGGAGTTTACTCGACCGTACTCAGGCGATTGCAGAGCAAGATAAGAAGATGGAGAGGAACATCGCTGAAATGATTCACATGATCAAGATGATCCCCGGTCTACAAGCTTCGTCGAGTTGCCAACCAAAGAGAGAACAGAGTCCGATGACGGTTTCAGCGACTCCGAATTCGTATGGTGGAAGTTTTGACCATCATCCTGGCCATTATCTAGTCCTGGCCATTATCTTGGTGTTACATGTTTGGGAAGGGTGGATTTTCCATGGTTTGACGGTGATCGGTTCTCAGAGTGGATCTGTAAGGTGGAGGATTACTTTGTTCTGGATGCTACACCAGACAATTCGAAGGTACGAATGGCATCCATGCACTTTGACAGCCATGCTGCAGTGTGGCATCACGCTCTCATCCAAACGCCTTTTGGTCAGAGCTTGTTATATGATTGGATCTCTTATAAACTTTTGATGAGAGAGAGGTTTGTGGATGTGTTGGAGGATCCGATTGCAGAACTCAAAAACTTACAGGAGACGGCAGGACTTGTTGAGTATCATCAGAAGTTCGAGGCGATCAGGACAAGAGTTCACTCTCGGAGGATTATCTTGTACGGGCATATCTTGCACGACTCCGGCTTGACACCCAAATGCACATCAAGATGTTTCAGCTGCAGACTAAACATAAGTGTTTAGTGTTGGGACGTCTTTATGAGAAAGCTCATCCGGTGGCGAAAGGGCCTTCTCATGGGGGAACACATGCTAAGTTTACCAATAGTGGCAACACGACTTTCGTGGCTAAACCGAACACTCCACACCAAAAGGACGTCGGTCAGGAGGTTGATGGCAATGCGTTACCAAAGCAAGCTAGGAAGTACTTGTTGCAGGAGAAAATGAGCGAGAGAAGGGCTAAAGGGTTGTGTTTCCAGTGTGATGAAAAGTATACGCCTGATCATTACTTAAAACATAAGAAAACACAGGTGTATATGATTGAAGTAGGGGGAGAAGAGGATGATTGTGAACAAAGGGAGGGTCAGGAGTTGGTAGCGGTTGATAAAGATATGCCACGAGTTTCAATCAGTGTTGTTGCTGGGATTTCTGATTACCGTACGTTGAAGGTAAGGGGAGTACACAAGAAAAAGGTGATGTTCATTTTGCTTGATACAGGGTCCACATATAACTTCATGGACCCTAGGACAGCAAAGTAACTGGGGGTATCGATACAGACTACATGGATTTCTCGGGTAGCTGTTGCAGATGGTAGTAAACTGAAGGTCCAGGGAAGAGTTTCACAGTTTCAGTGGGAGTTTCAGTGCACCCCTTTTCAAGACGACTTTATGCTTATTCCTCTTGGAGGTTGTGACATTGTTCTAGGAGTGCAATGGTTAGCACCTCTGGGAGAAACCACTTGGAACTTTCAAAACTAGAGATGGGCTTTTGGTGGAACAAACAGAGGATTCTGCTTCACGGTATCAAACCTGGTGCAGTAAGATCGGTTAAAGCCAAGAAGTTTAAAAAATATGACGAAGAAGAAGTGCAAGTGTCAATGATTTGTGCTCATGAAGTGATGGAACAGGAAGATATAACGTTATACGCAGTGGAGGTGAGTCGTAGAACAAATGATGATAATTCGGCAATTCTGCAGTTAAAAACGGAGTATGCAGACATTTTTGCAGAGCCTACCGAACTACCACCATTCAGGAAGAACCATGATCATCAGATTGTGTTGCAGACTGGTTCTGATCTAGTCAATTAGAGGCCGTACCGCTATGCAGTTTACCAGAAAAACGAAATAGATAAAATTGTGGAGGAGTTGCTAACTGCGGGCACCATCAGAGTGAGCTCAAGTCCCTTCTTTTCACAAGTGGTGTTAGTTAAAAAGAAAGATGATACGTGGAGGTTGTGTGTAGACTACAGGGCATTGAATGGAATTATTGTCAAGAACCGGTTTCCTATTCCTCTCATTAAAGACCTCATGGATGAATTAGGCGGTTCTATGGTATTCTCAATAATTGACTTGAGAGCAGGCTATCACCAATTCAGAATGGCACCGGAGGATGTGCCTAAGACTGCCTTCAAGACTCACTGTGGGCATTTTGAATACCTGGTCATGCCCTTTGGATTAACAAACGCCCTGCTACTTTTCAAGGCTGGATGAATTCAGTGTTCAAAGACTTTCTACGGAAATTTGTTCTAATCTTTTTTTATGACATATTGGTTTACAGCCTATCTATGGAGGATCATGTCATTCATCTGGAGCAGGTGTTTCAGTTAATGAGGAGTAACAAGCTATTTGCTAAGGAGAGAAAGTGTGATTTTGCTTCCTCCAAAGTTGAATACTTGGGTCATTACATTGAGGCGGGAGGTGTTTCCACTGACCCTAACAAGGTGAAAGCGGTTGCAGACTGGCCTGTTCCGACGAGTATTAAGCAGCTAAGAGGGTTCTTGGGCTTGGCTGGATACTACAGGCGCTTTGTCAAAACATTTGGGACTATCGCTCGGCCTCTAACGCTTTTGACTAAAAAAGATTCATTTGTTTGGTCAGAAGATGCATTAGCTGCATTTGTCAGTCTTAAAGAGGCACTTTGTCAAGCTCCTGTTCTGGCTTTACCACTATTTGATGAGCCATTTTTAGTCGAGACTGATGCTTGCACTAATGGGATTGGGGCCGTATTGATGCAGAAGGGACATCCACTGGCATTCATCAGTCGTCATTTAAAAGGGAAGCAATTGCAGTTGTCAATCTACGAGAAAGAACTCTTGGCTGTGGTGTTTGCAGTGCAGAAGTAGCGACATTATCTGCTCCCAAATCATTTCATTATCAAGACTGACCAAAGAAGTCTTAAGTATCTGCTGGAGCAACGCTTGAATACTTCCTTGCAACAACAATGGCTGCCTAAACTTCTGGAGTTCGATTATGAGATCCAGTACCGACAAGGGAAGGATAACGTCGCTGACGCACTGTCTCGGGTTGAAGGAGCAGAAGTATTGCACATGGCAATGTCAGTCCTTGAATGTGACCTACTCAAGGACATACAATCTCACTATGAGACTGATGCGGTACTAAAAAAGATCATTGCAGACTTGGAAGCGAATCCTGGAGCCAAGAAACATTATTCATGGGTTCAGTCAGTTTTGAGGAGGAAGAGTAAGATTGTTGTGCCACAGGATACGTCTTTGCGTAACTCTATACTTCAATGGATGCATTGCTATGGTACTGGTGGTCACTCAGGCCGAGATGCTACTCATCACAAGGTGAAAGGTTTATTTTACTGGAAGGGAATGGCAGTAGACATTCAGAACTATATTCGCAGCTACTCTGTTTGTCAGCAATGCAAGTATGACACAGTTGCTTACCCTAGACTACTTCAACCCTACCTATCCCTGAAACCATTTGGACAGATCTCTCCATGGACTTCATTGATAGGTTTCCAGTATCTGCAGGGAAGTCAGTAATCTTTGTCGTGGTGGATAGACTCACTAAAGCAGCCCATTTCATGGCGTTACCTTATGCTTACACTGTGATGTCCGTAGCACAAGTATTCATGGATATAGTCTTCCGTTTACATGGGTGTCCAAAGTCGATTGTCAGTGATAGATACTCTGTATTCCTAAGTTAGTTCTGGAATGAGTTATTCTCCTTGCAAGGCGTTGAGCTGAGGTTTTCTAGCGCCTATCACCCTCAACGTGATGGTCAGACAAAAGTCGTGAACAGGTGCTTGGAGACTTACTTGCGCTGTATGTGCAATGATAAGCCGCATCTTTGGAGTCACTGGTTGCCACTTGCAGAGTTCTGGTATAACACAAATTTTCACTCTGCTACTCAAATGAGTCCGTTTGAAGCAGTGTATGGACAAGCACCACCAATTCACCTCCCTTACTTACCCGGTGAGTCTAAAGTAGCTGTTGTGGCGCGTAGTTTGCAAGAAAGAGAAGATATGCTGTTGGTTTTGAAGTTCCATTTGCTGTGAGCACAACACCGAATGAAGGAGATTGCAGATGCACATCGTTATGACAGGACATTCGAGATTGGTGACTTTGTGTATCTAAAACTGCAGCCGTATCGTCAAAGTTCTGTGGTGGTTCGTGTTAATCAGAAGCTGGCTCCTAAGTGTTATTGTAACAATCCCTCCCGTGGACCCCACTAGGCCCCCTCTAGCTGCCCCAATGGACTGTCCGTGGACCCTGCTAGCCCACTGCTAGCCGTCCCAATGGACCCCAAGCTGGCCCTGCAGGGCATCAATCCTAACCCATCAGTGTGGATATCCCAATCCACAGTGATGGGTTAGGATCGATGCCCTGCAAGGCCAGCTTGGGGTCCGTTGGGAAGGCTAGCAGTGGGCTAACAGGGTCCATAGACGGTCCGTTGGGGCAGCTAGCGGTGGGCTAGTGGGGGTCTGCGAGACGGGTTGTCACAATTATAGACCGTACAAGGTTATTGATCGATGTGGTAAGGTCACGTATAAACTGCTGCTTCCTGACGGATCCTGCATTCATCCGGTATTTCATGTCTCCCAGTTGAAAGCAACAGTTGGGAACGTGCACACTTTGACTCAATTGTCGTCTGTGGTTTTTGATGTGTTTGTTTCGTGAGCCTGTACTGATTTTGGACCGCAAGATGGTGAAGCAGAAGGGTCGAGCAGCTACCAAGGTTCTTGTGCAGTGGTCTAATGAATCCGTAGAAGAGGCAACATGGGAGTTCTTGTTTGACCTGCAACGTAAGTTTCCTGCATTTGAACCTTGTGGACAAGGTTCTTCGAACAGGGGAGCTGTGATGTAGGGAATTGTGAGCCTGCACGTGTACAGTGGAGATGAAGAGTGAAGAAGAAGCACATGAGGATAAACAAGGTGGACGTTATAGAAGTAACTTGTCAACATCACAGAAGAATAAGTCGGCTAAATTCTGTTTGTTAACCGACGTTAGCAGAGTATATGAGCACATGTTTAGCTTAGTATTTTCTATATGCAAAAAATATCTGAATTTGTTAGAACTTTCTGGAACTTTCCTCATCGTTTAGCCGGTTTCTCTCCTTGAGATTCTTGCTGGTGAGATGACGTTGCTGCGTTTATTTTGAACATTGTATCGTTGTTTATCGTATCTTATATTGAATCATTTCCATTTGAGTTGAGTTATTGATTTATTATTACGGATTCAGATCCGCAACTTGTGCAACAAGTTAACGAAGATCTGGTCAAGGTTAATTGATACGATTGTGATTGAAATACGATTGTGATCGTATATTACATTGATTGTAATTAGATATTATATGATCCCATTGTATTCTATAAAAGCCATGTAAAGTACCATTGAATAATATACAGAAATATTCTTTCCATTGTCTACGATTCAATATGGTATCAGAGCGGGTCGATCCTTTTGGATCGATTATGACGATTGTCAAAGACGACGGTGATGAAGATGACAATGATGAAGACCGTGAGGATGGCAACGGTGATATACGATCAAAAAGTTTCTAAATTTTTTGACGATCTCGCTCCCACATGATAAAGTCAGACGAGGTGGATGAGAAGACGAAGACGGTGGCACCAGCGTATTGGCACGACGGAGAACTCATGCGTCATTATCACTCAAGTTCAGTCCAATGGTGCCCAGATCCGATGATGAGAGAAAAAAAAACGACAGTAGAGTCCAAGAAGATGGACATGAAGAAGTATCGACGAACCCGACAAACAAGAACACAACTTGAAGGAATACTTGTGTCACACACAACTCTTGTGTTGTGACATCGACGAACCATTACGATAAGAAAAGCCGAGATAATTCAACGGTGGAGTATAACACCGTGATGAATACCGATCGAAACCGAGATGTGACGATGGAGACATGATCAAGTTCAGAACATGGATTTGGTTGTCTTGTGAAAATTCCGACATGCATCGGACGTGAAAAGCATGACGATCACGAAAACAATGGTGTTGAGCAGATAGCTTAGCAAGGAAGAAACGAGGTTGTGTAGAAGAGTATAGAAGGAGTGGTCAAGTTAAAGCTATTATGGTCAAGTTGGGCATTTGCAAGCGGCATGCTCCAACTTGAGGGAGGGTATTACGGAGGGTATACGATTGTGATCGTATATTACATTGATTGTAATTAGATATTATAAGATCCCATTGTATTCTATAAAAGCCATGTAAAGTACCATTGAATAATATACAGAAATATTCTTTTCATTGTCTACGATTCAATATTTATCGTTAACAACATACATCTGCTTCTTCATCGTCCTGTCTCGGCATGGTGAATGGATCAAAACCCTGAATCCAAGTTTCTAAACGTAGAAATCTGATGGCGGGGCTTGATCGGCCAAGGTTTCGAACGATTTGGTTAAGAAGTTCGAAATGCGGTGATGAGATGAGTGGTTGGGTTGGGTTAACTTACATACGGTGGAGATGCGGCGAGCGGACGGGGAGGCAACGGCGACAGACAAGGGCGGCGGCGAGGCTAGGGCTTCTCTCTCGCAGAAACACTCTCTAATCTCTTGTTTTTTGGGTTTTACAATTATACCCCTGGATAAATTAAATTTCAATGTGACAAAAAAACACAAATAGATAAATCAAGCTATAACCAAGTCTGAAAACATAATCCAGTTCAAGTCTAGTAGAACTAATCTTAAAATAATTGTATAAAGACGAAGCAGCTGTAAAAAAGATATAACTCCAAGTCTCCAACCTTTAGTTAGTGTAGTTTAGCTCCAAAAGTTATATTGGCTTCCATGATTTTCAATAAGTATTTTTAATTTTTTTTTTTTTTAAATTTGATTGCGCTTTTATATGATATTATTGTGACAATGAATGCATGTTTGAATATTATGTAAATTATACCAAAAATTTTAAATGAATCATATCGTCATTATTTATAGAGATTCTTAAAATATATATGTAAAATAGAAAACTTATGATTGAAAACAAGATTTTTTTGAGGTCAAAAAAAAAAAAATCAAGATCTTAAGATGCTACAACATTCGAAATAAATAAAAACATTTCTAAGAAGCGATAACAAATGTATTTTTTTTCTAAAATTCCATTAGATTTTGTTAAATCGATGATTCTAACACCTTCTTCAATCTTAAATAATACTATATGTTTAGTAAAAACACAGTTCAATACCTGAAAATTGTTGGTGACTGAAATTTGAATCAATTGAACGAATGTTATGTATAAATTAAAAAAACGATTTTTAAGAAATAAAATAAATACTGTTGAAAATACATTAGTGGTAAAAAACGTATATTGTAAAAGAAAACTACATAACAATATATATAATAAAATGTAACTCATTGAATAAGATTATTAAAATGGCTATAAAAAAACTCGTCCAAAACTTGGCAGTCGGCCCATAGGTTTGTGTGCACTTGTTCAACAAGTGTCGACTGATTGTCTTTCAACAAGTGCACACAAATCTATTTACCGACTGCCGAACTTCAGTCGAGTTTTTAATTTTTGCGTGATACCAAATTTTAGATTTCTTTTTATTTTATCTTATTAGTTTGTGTGCATCATTTGGATTTTAGATTAGTCATATCTGGAGTTTTTTTTTTTTCAACCATCTAGAGTATTTTCAAGTTTGCCAAGTATAAAGGGAAGTGTTGGCCCTAACGTTTAATATTTTTTTGGTCTTCTGGTTTCCAAAATTTGTGATATATGTACGTACGTACTTAATATGTAATATACACCTCTGCTCTGCAATAGTAACAAAGGAGTCTCAGTCAAACCGGACATCCTTATCAGCTCATCAAAGAATAATACATTCATCCTACTATATTAATTGAAAAGTACAAATATGAAACTAACCTTAAAATGTATAAAAAAATACATTCAATTGCCTTTAAAAAAATTTAATTAAGCTTAATTAATTAATTTAAATAAATATAATTAATTAAAAAATAAAAAACACTCACAGCTCAAATCTTAAAATATCTGAAAAAAAAATATTTTCTTTCTCTAATAAATTATGGACGAAAACAATATTTTAAAAACGATCAGAATTTTAAAACCTAAGATTTTATATCCAAGTATACAATATAATTATTTTTAATAACTAAATTTGAAGATTTTGTTAAGATTTCAAATTATAGTTCTCCTATCATCTTTATTTTCTTTTATTTACAAATTGTTTGAAATTTCATATAATGCTTCTACTATGATTAATAAAATGCAGAATTTTTTCTGCATATGTTGTGATTTGAATTTTTAAAAACGAAGATATATTACTCAATCTATGAAAAATGTGTGTTTTAATTTCCACATTGGCGGGTTGGTAAAACTAAAATTTATATAGATGATAAATTTATAATTTTTATTTGCTCACAATTATAATATTAAAATTACTATTTTATATTTCATAAAATAATGATGCAAATACAACAAACAAACAATATATAACTGTAATAAGATGTCAAAAATAAAATACTATAATATTCTAAAATAATTAGTATTCCAATAGACTAATAGATTTACAGAACAATTAAAAGTAAATATTATCTTAAACAAAATAACTTTTTTAAAAAATATAACGTTAATTTTTATTATTATATTATAAATTTTTTAAAAAAATGTTGACCCGTGCTTTAATCACGGGATATCTCCTAGTTTAGATTATTGTACCTTTGTAGCCCGATTATGGTTTAAATGAGATTTTGTCAATAAAGAAAAATTCAAAGAGGTTTTTTTTTAGTAGATATCATTAAAATTATGGACCACATGACCACATATAGTAGTTTTAAAATTTTTATTCTATTTTTTACAATTAAAGTGTATGTGGAGAAAAAATTAATAAAGACACTATACAACCATGCAAACTAGATGGACACAAATCGTTCGTAAATCTATTTTGTATTTTTAAAGTGTACGCAGGCTCGGTCTGCTCATAAGGCAGCCAAAAACATCTATTTTAGGCCACCAGTGATAAAAGCAATTGTAGAAGTATATGTACTAGAAATTTGCTTTGGTTAGTTGGTTGTGTATTTGTTTAATTAATACATATGTTGTAGGTTTGAGTCTTTCTCTCTACATTTTTTTTTATTATTTTTTATTTTTATTTAGTGGAGTGGGAGAGACTTTTGTTTTCACTCATTTATTATTTTTTAGTTCAATTCCCTTTTTTACAACATATGTATTTATCTAGATAGTTACAAATTTTTTGAATATATATATATATGTATGTACCTTATCCATAACCTACATATATACTTTTATACATTATTCATAGTTATTTGATGAAAATATTATTTGTTAGTATTATAACACATCTTATATAATATAATCTATATATATAAAGTTCACTTTACTCACTCCTGATGCTGCCACGTCATCATATTCATCTGTGTAATAAGCCCATATTTCCCGAGACAGTCCATTTTCGTAGCCCATATTTCCCGAGACAGTCCATTTTCGTAGCCCATATTTTCCGAGACAGCCCATTTTCGTAATTATTTGTTTCTTATGTCTTCAAAAGCCTATTTAAAATTTTCTCTCAGTGCCCAATATATTATTATTCGTTTACTATGTTCTCGAAATAAAACCCTTTATGCAGGAATGTCTATTCCACCGTCCGCCAATGTGCGACCTCAAGCGCCACGCCTCTTCAGCGTTCCTGACTTTCATCACTATCGTTTTGTTTTCCTCTGAAACCGTTAATTCATTCCTTTAATGCTTTTTCTTTCAATTGAAGTCCCACTACTTTCCCTTCAATTGGTGTTACTTGAATCTATATATATAAAATTCACTTTACTCACTCCTGGTGCTGCCACGTCAGCATATTCATCTGTGTAATATGCCCATATTTCCCGAGACAGTCCATTTTCGTAGCCCATATTTTCCGAGACAGCCCATTTTCGTAATTATTTGTTTCTTATGTCTTCAAAAGCCCATTTAAAATTTTATCTCAGAGCCCAATATATTATTATTCGTTTACTATGTTCTCGAAATAAAACCCTTTATGCAGGAATGTCTATTCCACCGTCCGCCAATGTGCGACCTCAAGCGCCACGCCTCTTCAGCGTTCCTGACTTTCATCACTATCGTTTTGTTTTCCTCTGAAACCGTTAATTCATTCCTTTAATGCTTTTTCTTTCAATTGAAGTCCCACTACTTTCCCTTCAATTGGTGTTACTTGAATCTATATATATAAAATTCACTTTACTCACTCCTGGTGCTGCCACGTCAGCATATTCATCTGTGTAATATGCCCATATTTCCCGAGACAGTCCATTTTCGTAGCCCATATTTTCCGAGACAGCCCATTTTCGTAATTATTTGTTTCTTATGTCTTCAAAAGCCCATTTAAAATTTTATCTCAGAGCCCAATATATTATTATTCGTTTACTATGTTCTCGAAATAAAACCCTTTATGCAGGAATGTCTATTCCACCGTCCGCCAATGTGCGACCTCAAGCGCCACGCCTCTTCAGCGTTCCTGACTTTCATCACTATCGTTTTGTTTTCCTCTGAAACCGTTAATTCATTCCTTTAATGCTTTTTCTTTCAATTGAAGTCCCACTACTTTCCCTTCAATTAGTGTTACTTGAATTCCTATATAATGTCATCTTCTCCAATTTCATTCATCTTACAATTCCTTCACTCTCTGAAATTTGTTTTTACTATTATGGATTCCAGTGTTGTTTCATTCGCAAATCTGAAAGCCGGTCGCCTACACAAACAGATCGTAGGGAGGATGCTACGCAACGTCGAAAAGGGAGGCCAACTAATGGGAGTGGACTTCCTACCTATTGACGAAAAGGTTTTTCCCATCTCTATTAGATTTCTCAATCACTCGATTTAAACATCTTTATCTAAGAGACATAGATCCGAGTTTCTTCGTCAGAGAAGAAGACAACATGATTCCATTAGTCTCTTTTGCGATATGATGCAGGAAGATGCTGATTTTCTCTCTAGAAAGCTCTCAAGGTAACACAGTGTTACATAATACTTTTATATGTTTATTTTTTGTATATGCTTTCTTTAATAGCTTCTTGAATCATATTCAAATTTATCTTGTTTGTAGATACCAGAACCACTCATACCACAAGCTGTAGCCCGTGTAATGTCTCTTACTGATGGTCTTTCCAATGTAGAATGTTTTCATTCACAACTACTATAAGGTTTCATGTCATCTATTTTTCTTTCTGCATTCAGCAGCTGCATCGCGATTGGTAAAATAAATGAAAATTTGGAGAAGATGAACAAAGTTCATAAATCCTATTGAAAATATATTGAGGTTAACCCTTCATATTCTTTAACATCTGAGAGACTTTTACCACTAGCTAGCCTGTTTCTAGATAAGTTAAAGGGTTTACAGTTTTACACACTTCTTAGTTCTGATATTTGCATCCTAAGTGGTCCGAATAGATTTTGTCGACTTCAGAGGATCATATGAACCAATACAACTTTTGGGCTTTGCTTATTGCTGTAGTCAAATCATTTAGAGGAATTTCCTAATTGTTGCTGAGGTCTTACTGTCATATAATTTTGTAGATATCCAAGTCTACACCTTCTGATCAGTCCCGGATCAATCTCCTTGACTCAAAAAGATGTAAGTAAAATGAAGTCACTGATGTCTATAATTCTTTTGAAACAGCAGTTTCTCATTGAGCATGAATATGGTACACCCGTGAACGTTCTGGCGTCCAATTTTCTTAATTTTTCTTCCTGACAGCCGGTGCAACAATTTACAATGCAATACAACTCCCAACATATTATTCATCTATCATATGTTCTTAGAGCTCATAAAATTATACTTGCCTGGTGATATTTAATGAACACAACTCTATCTTTGTTGAATTCTGTATCATGTGATATATGGTGATTTTATCGGTTTTGAGTCTTTGTTTTCTCTCTTATTTTATGCTTTTTATTGAGTCAAAGTGTGTTTTTGGAGTCTTTTGGTTCTTTATTGACTCTTTACAGGTTTTAGGACACTTTGGAGGAAATTGGAGGAAAATTAGCTATTCTGGATACAAACAAACATATGAGATGAATGTTGGTTCACGTGAAAACCCGCCTACCAGAGGAACCCGCCTGGTTGAGAAGCAAAGTCTAACCCGGCAACTTTAACATCAAAACCCGCCTACCAGAGGGACCTGCCTGGCTAAGCAACGATAACCCGGGAACTTTCACGTTAAAACCCGCCTATCTGAGGAACCCGCCTGGCTAAGCAACAAAGTCTAACCCGGCAAGTTTCACGTCAAAACCCGCCTACCTAAGATACCCGCCTGGCTGAGAAATGTCTTAACCAGGCCGTTACCTTTTTTACCTTATTTGGAGAGCTTTATAAATACCTTCTATTTGCTGGGAGAAAAACCCTAAGTTTTATTCTAAGTTTTATTCTACGCTTTCTTTCTGCTACCTGAGACTTTTTGTAAGCCACTCTTTTGGGATTCTAGAGATTGATCCTCATTGACAATTTGGAGAAGATTTCTAAACCCTTTCTTATTATTTCTGCAATTTAATCATGTTTTCTTCATCTATGATTTTTGATTTCTCTTTTGCTATGTGTGAGTAGTTCTCCAATTGGGTTTTAGGGTTCCAATTAGGAGATTCAATGAATTGATGTTTTAATTATTGTTTGGAGTTCTTAATCCTTAGGTTTTTTGATTCACATGATCTTAATGCTAAAATAGGACTGATCACCTTGTTTTAGACTCTAGGTTTTTCTATGCATCAAAAGTGTTCGATAGAATGCCTGAATGAGTGTGAATTGAGCAATGTATTTCTAGCCTGCGAAAGTTGATGTTAGGACGCATTGTGAACTTAATGAACTTGATTGTAATGCAAATTTGGCTAGGAGGTTGCAAATGAAAGTTTAGCAAACTAGTAGTCAAGTTTAGTTTCTAATGCCTTGAAAGAGGGTTAGTCTGTTATTGTGTTCATGTTCTAGAACGGTTCTTAATTATTGAATTCCATATTTCATTTTCTCATTAGGCATTGATCTCTGAAATACCCTATGACCCAATGTTTTAATCTTATAAGCTAATCGATTTTATTTCTTGCATTTTTATTTACAATTCTGAAACCAAACAAACTATCTTTCGTTCGCTTTAGCTATTTACGACTCTCGCAAATCTTTAGTGTACCATTGGTCCTTGTGGATTCGACCCCGTATATACTGCCTTGCGGTTAAGTGTATCGGGTAATTACTCGAGCAATCAAGTTGGCGCCGTTGCCGGGGACCAATTGCGTTACCTAGAGATTTAGGATTAGTTTATAGTCTAGAGCATTTTATTACAGTTGTTAACTAAACTTTTTCTTTCTTTTTGGTGTTTTCAGGTGTATGACCTGCAGTGCAGGCTCTTCACACCTAGAACAATATCACGAAGACTTGGGAAAGTTTGAGAGAGAGAATATGAGAAAGAAAAGACTTGCTGAAATGGCTGATGATTTAGCTGGTCGAAATGTTGGCAATGTGGATGATGAACATCATGGAGAGTTTGAGGATCCCCCTCCTGCTGGGAACGTTAATCCTCCTGCTGGTGGAGAGGCTGCCCGTGCAGCTGCCAAAGAGAAGCTGTGCATTTAGCTGCTTTTAATCAAAGACCAGCAAATGTTCGACAGACTTTGAGGGAACATGATGCTCCCAACGCTGAGATGTACCGTAGAGGCGTCCAACATCCTCCAATCGCCAGAAATGATTTTGAGATCAAACAGGCACTGTTGGGTCTAGTGAAGCAAAATCAGTTTCATGGTTTACCGTCAGAGAACCCAGTTTATCATTTGGAGTACTTTGAGGATATATGTGGCACAACTAGGATGAATGGGGTACCTGATGATGCTGTCAAATGCAGGTTGTTCTCATTTTCTCTGACTGATAAAGCTCATCGCTGGTTTAAGTCGTTGAAGGGAGATACCATTTGAACATGGGATGAGTATAAAGCTGCGTTCTTGGGACAATATTTTACTCAAGCAAGGACTACCCTTCTTAGGAATAAAACTTCAGGCTTCCAGCAGCATGCTACTGAGTCATTCCATGAGGCTTGGGAAAGGTTCAAAGACTATAAGAGAGAATGTCCTCACCATGGATTCACACCAGAATCACTCATCAACACAGGACAGTGTTGATGAGACTACCTCTCATCAACCCCTCTGTAGTCTTTGATGACCAAAACAGAAGGAGAAGCTGAAATTTTGATTGAGAACCTAGCTGCTAGCAACAGTAACCATTGTGTTGACTATGATAGGACAGTGAGAAGTAGTGGAGGAGGAGATACGAAACAGATTGCTGAGTTGACTGCAAAAGTTGAACAACTTTTGAGAAGAGATCAGAGGAGTGTGAGTTACTGTGATGAATCTGGTGATGGTCAGGTTTATCTAGAAGGTATTGGAGAAGGATCTGAGGAGCTGCAGGCTGAGTTAAATTATGTTAATCAGGGCTATCAGAACAATGGTTTCAACCAAGGCTATAGGAATCATCCTAATCTGTCCTACCGAAGCACTAATGTTGAGAACCCACAAGTTCAGGTATATCCACCACAACAATTTCAGCAAAAGCAGTTTGTTCCAGGGCAAGGAAACTACAAGAAGCCATTTGTGACAAAAGGGCAAGGAAGTGTATATGGTCAGGGAGGTTTTCAGCAGAAGCCTCAATTCAATAATTACCAAGGAGGATACCAAGCACCTGTCCAAGCTCCTGTGAGCAACACTCCTGCATCTTCATCTGGCGATAGTGAGATGAAATTGATGATGAGACAGATTCTTGAGGGACAGAAAAAGAATGCAGCTGACATCAATATTAAAGTGGATGGTATGTATAATGATCTTCATGGAAAGTTTGAGACACTATCCTCACACTTTAAGACACTTGAGAATCAAGTAGCACAACAAGCTTCTGCCTCTACTAGGCAGCAAGGAGCTCTTCCAGGCAAACCACTACAGAACCCGAAAGAGTACAACAATAACAAGGAGTTTATGCATGCTGTCACCCTGAGAAGTGGGAAGGAGCTGAGATCACTTCCTAAGAAGGAAAAAGTTATTGAAGTTGTTGATGATTTAGATGATGGTATTGCAGGGAAAGAACCTGATCCTCAACCTTTGGAAGAGGAAGTTGTGGAGAAGGAAGACACTATTGAAGAAGAGATAGTTAACAAACCTGCAACTAGTTCTTACATACCAAAGTTGCCATTCCCAGGCTGTCAAAGAAAGATTCAGAGGGAGAAGGAGTATGCTAAGTATGATGAGATTATGAAGGAGCTTCAGGTTAAGCTTCCTTTCATAGAGTTAGTCCAGAACATTCCCCTGTACAGGAAATATTTGAAAGACATTTTGACTAACAAGAGAACTCTCGAGGAGGGAGCTGTTTTGATCACTCATGAGTGCAGTGCCATTCTCCAGAACATAGTCCCTAAGAAGAGGGAAGATCCAGGTAGTTTTGTTCTGCCTTGCAGGATTGGTGAATCTATTTTTGATCGGTGTTTGTGTGATCTGGGAGCAAGTGTCAGTTTAATGCCGCTTTCTGTTTCAAAAAGGTTGGGAATCACAAATTTTACACCCACAGGGATTTCTCTAGTCCTTGCGGACCGTTCAGTGCGGTTTCCTATTGGTGTAGCTGAGGATGTACATGTGAGAGTTGGGAATTTCTACATTCCTACAGATTTTATTGTTCTTGAGTTAGCTGAGGAGCCAAAAGACCCACTTATTTTTGGTAGACCTTTCTTGCACACTGCTGGTGCTTTGATAGATGTGATGAAGAGCAAGATTAAGCTGCGGATTGGAGATATTGAGCAGGAATTTGATATGTAGAGAGTATTGTCTAAACCTACTATTGAGGGGCATGCTTTTTGGGTTGATATCATGGATGAGCTAGCTGATGAGCTTCTTGAGGAACTAAACACAGAGGATCCTCTTCAGATTGCTTTGGTTAAGGAGGAGAATCAGTTTGGGTACCTTGGAGAAGAAACAACTGGATTTGCTAGGATTCTGAATTATAGAGCTGAGTTGGGAAAAGTGGTAGCAATCGCTGAGCTTGCAAAACCAGAGATTGATAAGGCAGCAGTTGATTATTCTCCTAAAGACTATGATGATTGGAGTGAGCTGAAAGCTCCAAAGGTGGAACTTAAACAACTTCCTACCGGGCTCAGGTACGCCTTTCTTGGTCCTAATTCCACTTATCCTGTTATAATTAATGCTGAGCTGAATAATGTGGAGAGTGCCTTGTTATTATGTGAGTTGAGAAAGTACAGAAAAGCTTTGGGTTACTCTCTCGATGATATAACAGGCATCTCTCCCTCTCTTTGTATGCACCGGATATATCTAGAAGATGAATCGATGACTTCTGTAGAACATCAGAGACGGTTAAACCCAAATCTCAGAGATGTTGTAAAGAAAGAGATAATGAAGCTTCTAGATGTGGGCGTCATCTATCCTATCTCTGATAGTACTTGGGTGAGTCCTGTCCATGTGGTGCCTAAGAAAGGTGGTGTTACTGTGATTAAAAATGACAAGAATGAACTAATACCCACAAGAACTATCACAGGACACAGAATGTGCATTGATTATCGAAAACTTAACTCTGCAACCCGAAAAGACCATTTCTCTCTACCATTTATTGATCAAATGCTTGAAAGACTAGCCAACCATCCTTACTATTGTTTTCTTGATGGGTACTCGGGATTCTTCCAGATACCGATTCACCTGGAAGATCAAGAGAAAACCACCTTTACATGTCCCTATGGTACCTTCGCATATCGAAGGATGCCATTTGGATTATGTAATGCTCAAGCTACTTTTCAGCGTTGTATTATGTCTATCCTTACTGATATGATTGACAATATTATGGAGGTTTTCATGGATGACTTCTCTATGCATGGCACATCTTTTTCTGTTTGTTTGTCTAATTTGTGCAGGGTACTTCAGCGCTGCGAGGACAAGCATTTGGTTCTGAACTGGGAGAAATGTCATTTCATGGTTAGGGATGGAATTGTTCTTGGGCACAAGATTTCAGAGAAGGGTATCGAGGTTGACAAAGCTAAGATTGAGGTCATGACCAGTATGCAACCACCATCTTCAGTGAAAGGAGTCAGAAGTTTTCTAGGACATGCTGGGTTGGGAGCTACCCACCATCAAAGAATCTCTTGTGAGTGCTCCAATTGTTCAACCACTTGATTGGGAGCTACCTTTTGAGGTAATGTGTGATGCTAGTGACTATGCAGTGGGTGCTGTTTTGGGACAGCGAAAAGACAAGAAGTTGCATGTTATTTATTATGCTAGTCGCACTCTTGATGGAGCACAACTCAATTATGCCACAACAGAGAAAGAACTTCTTGCAATTGTATTTGCCTTTGAGAAGTTTAGATCATATCTTGTTGGGTCTAAGGTGATTGTGCACACTGATCATGCTGCATTGAGGCACTTGTTGACTAAGAAAGATGCCAAACCGAGATTGTTGAGATGGATTCTCCTGCTGCAGGAGTTTGATTTGGAAATAAAAGACAAAAAGGGCATTAAGAATGGAGTAGCAGATAACTTGTCAAGGCTGAGAGTAGAGGAAGGAGTTCCAATGGATGATGCTCTTCCAGGTGAAGAACTTGCTTCAATTGAGGATGGTTACTTAGATGAGGTGGAAAAGGCTCATTATTCAACTATAGCTGAGCTCATGACAGTACACACTGTGAAAAGTAAATTGCCTTGGTATGCAGAATTTGCAAACTACTTGTCTCATGATGTTCCACCAGCAGAATTCACAGGCTATGCTAAAAAGAAGTTCCTTAAAGATGTTCAACATTACTATTGGGATGAACCATATCTGTATAAGAAGTGTAAAGACGGCCTGTTCAGGAGATGTATTTCTGAAGGCGAGGTGAATGGCATCCTCCAGCATTGTCATGCTTCAGCTTATGCAGGACATTTTGCTTCTTTCAAGACATCCACAAAGGTTCTACAAGCTGGTTTTTGGTGGCCTACATTGTTCCATGATGCACATGAGTTTGTCTC
>NC_025696.1:24487114-24495628 GCF_000633955.1 Camelina sativa
GAGTTTGATTTGGAAATAAAAGACAAAAAGGGCATTAAGAATGGAGTAGCAGATAACTTGTCAAGGCTGAGAGTAGAGGAAGGAGTTCCAATGGATGATGCTCTTCCAGGTGAAGAACTTGCTTCAATTGAGGATGGTTACTTAGATGAGGTGGAAAAGGCTCATTATTCAACTATAGCTGAGCTCATGACAGTACACACTGTGAAAAGTAAATTGCCTTGGTATGCAGAATTTGCAAACTACTTGTCTCATGATGTTCCACCAGCAGAATTCACAGGCTATGCTAAAAAGAAGTTCCTTAAAGATGTTCAACATTACTATTGGGATGAACCATATCTGTATAAGAAGTGTAAAGACGGCCTGTTCAGGAGATGTATTTCTGAAGGCAAGGTGAATGGCATCCTCCAGCATTGTCATGCTTCAGCTTATGCAGGACATTTTGCTTCTTTCAAGACAGCCACAAAGGTTCTACAAGCTGGTTTTTGGTGGCCTACATTGTTCCATGATGCACATGAGTTTGTCTCAAAGTGTGATGCTTGTCAGAGGAAGGGTAATATCAGTAAGAGGAATGAGATGCCTCAAAATTTCATCCTTGAGGTTGAAGTGTTTGATGTGTGGGGCATTGACTTTATGGGGCCTTTCCCGTCATCCTATAGAAACGAGTATATCCTGGTTGATGTGGATTATGTTTCTAAGTGGGTTGAAGCTATTGCTAGTCCAACCAATGATGCGAAAGTGGTGCTTAAGATGTTTTAGACAATTATCTTTCCTCGATTTGGAGTTCCTCGGGTGGTGATTAGTGATGGTGGATGACATTTCATCAATAAAGTTTTTGAGAACCTGTTGGCGAAGCATGGTGTAAAGCATAAGGTGGCTACGCCCTATCATCCTCAAACAAGTGTTCAAGTAGAGATATCAAACCGAGAGATTAAAGGGATTTTGGAGAAAACAGTGGGTATGTCAAGGAAAGATTGGGCTGCGAAGCTTGATGATGCTCTATGGGCATATAGGACCGCCTTTAAAACCCCCATAGGAACAACACCGTTCAACATTATCTATGGCAAAGCATGTCATCTACCTGTGGAGTTGGAATACAAGGCATTATGGGCAACAAAGCTGATGAACTTCGATATTAAGGCCACCGCAGAGAGACGACTTATTCAGCTTAACGAGTTAGATGAGATTCGGTTGAAGGCTTATGAGAGCTCCAGAATCTACAAAGAGAAGACCAAAGCCCTTCATGACAAGAAGATTATCCTTAAAAAGTTTGCAGAGAATGACAAGGTACTACTGTTCAACTCTCGTCTCAAGTTATTTCCATGAAAGCTTCGATCACGCTGGTCTGGTCCATTCACCATCAAGGAAGTGAAACCACACGGTGTAGTTGTTCTTTGGGACCCCAATGGTAATCCGTTTACAGTGAATGGTCAGCGACTCAAACCATATCTTGGGGATTCAACTCTAGAAGAGGGCATTGTGGTTCCTCTAACGGATCCCGATCATGCCTAATGGCTCATGGAGGTCAAGCTAACGACATAAAACAAGCGCTTTGTGGGAGGCAACCCACCAGGTATTTCTCTTTTTACTAATTCTTTTTCTTTTAAATTTCTTTTGAGTCTGTTTGACCTCTTTTCTTGGATTTGTTTTCACACCGAGACGGTGTGAAGCGAGTCTGGGGGAGGGTGTCATATGTCTACTAATCTTGTTTGCTTTGGTTGTTTTTCCTTTGTTGCTTTCTTTTGAGTCAGTCAATTTGTTTTATCGAGTCAAAAGTGTGTTTTATTGAGTCAAAATGCTGGTTGAGAATTATGAGCTTTTCTTAGGGAATTGCACCATGCTTGATTCATTGCCTTGGGACCATTTAGCATTGTTTAAGGATGACTTGGAAGTTTAGAAAAAATCATGACTTGATCACTTCAATAATTCCTGTCACTTTGAAATTTGGATGATTTGAGCTTGACCTTGCTTATTTGGACTTAATATGAACTTATTATATCTCACTTAGGGGGTTGAGAATCATGTAATGGATCATACATTCAGAGTTTAGTTTACACTATTTTTACCACTCTTTGCAAATTCTGAATGGCTAGACTCGTCTTTAGTCTATTACCACACCTTTACCCATATCCTTGCTTCATACCACTCGCATTCTTGAGCATCATCATCATGTGCATTCATGTGCAAAAAATACGGAGTATACAGACCGACATAGCTTTCCTCTAGTTAGGATTGTCGTTGTAGTTTGTTTGGGTGATTGATATTGAGTTTTTGTGGTTGTGTGGTTATGTTCATAAGCATGTGTTGAGTTTCCATGATTCAGTTCTTCTGATGCAATTTTGTGAGACGAGAACTGGTTCCACTCCCCCATATAGAAAAGAAAAGAAAATAAAAAATAAAAAAAGAAGAAAATGGGAAAGGAGTAAGAATGGAACCGGAAAAGTCAGAGTGCTCTTATTTATTTATCAAAAGCATCTAGAACAATAATGATTTGTTTGGGGTTTAGCGTTGGTTGGTTTGATCCGAGTTAGAGGGAAGCTGTGTACCTCCTAATTGGTATGTGTCTCACTTTGATTTTGCATAATGATTTGCATCCGTTCAGATTGCTGGAAACCTTAAACACTTGAGCCACCTTGAAATTGTCCTTACACCTAGACCATAATGTGTTCGATATCCCCTTTGTGAGAGTGCACGCATTTACTAATGAATGTTAAAAGGTTAAGCTATCTGAGTCTGAAAGTATTTGTGATCATAGGATTTATGAAGCTGCTACGGTCATGGCAAAGTACGATTTAGTACGGTTTGATATGAGCTTTGTGATAGTGGTTTGCAGGCAATTGTTAGATAGCATGATCCCAGAAGAATATGTGAATTCTCGCGCTTTCAAACCTCGTTCCTTGGCAAAGGTTTTTGTTTTGCTTGAGGGCAAGCAAAGATCTAAGNCGTCTGTGTCTCACTGTGATTTTCCATAATGATTTGCATCCGTTCGGTTGCTGGAAACCTTAAACACTTGAGCCACCTTGAAATTGTCCTTACACCTAGACCATAATGTGTTTGATATCCCCTTTGTGAGAGTGCACGCATTTACTAATGAATGTTAAAAGGTTAAGCTATCTGAGTCTGAAAGTATTTGTGATCATAGGATTTATGAAGCTGCTACGGTCATGGCAAAGTACGATTTAGTACGGTTTGATATGAGCTTTGTGATAGTGGTTTGCAGGCAATTGTTAGATAGCATGATCCCAGAAGAATATGTGAATTCTCGCGTTTTCAAACCTCTTTCCTTGGCAAAGGTTTTTGTTTTGCTTGAGGGCAAGCAAAGATCTAAGTCGGGGGAAGTTGATATATGGTGTTTTTATCGGTTTTGAGTCTTTGTTTTCTCTCTTATTTTACGCTTTTTATTGAGTTAAAGTGTGTTTTTGGAGTCTTTTGGTTCTTTATCGACTCTTTACAGGTTTTAGGACACTTTGGAGGAAATTGGAGGAAAATGAGCTATTCTGGATACAAACAAACATATGAGATGAATGTTGGTTCACGTGAAAACCCGCCTACCAGAGGAACCCGCCTGGTTGAGAAGCAAAGTCTAACCCGGCAACTTTAACGTCAAAACCCGCCTACCAGAGGGACCTGCCTGGCTAAGCAACGAAGTCTAACCCGGGAACTTTCACGTTAAAACCCGCCTATCTGAGGAACCCGCCTGGCTAAGCAACAAAGTCTAACCCGGCAAGTTTCACGTCAAAACCCGCCTACATAAGATACCCGCCTGGCTGAGAAATGTCTTAACCAGGCCGTTACCTTTTTTACCTTATTTGGAGAGCTTTATAAATACCTTCTATTTGCTGGGAGAAAAACNACCAATTAGGAGATTCAATGTATTGATGTTTTAATTATTGTTTGGAGTTCTTAATCCTTAGGTTCTTTGATTCACATGATCTTAATGCTAAAATAGGACTGATCAACTTGTTTTAGACTCTAGGTTTTTCTATGCATCAAAAGTGTTCGATAGAATGCCTGAATGAGTGTGAATTGAGCAATGTATTTCTAGCCTGCGAAAGTTGATGTTGGGACGCATTGTGAACTTAATGAACTTGATTGTAATGCAAATTTGGCTAGGAGGTTGCAAATGAAAGTTTAGCAAACTAGTAGTCAAGTTTAGTTTCTAATGCCTTGAAAGAGGGTTAGTCTGTTATTGTGTTCATGTTCTAGAACGGTTCTTAATTATTGAATTCCATATTTCATTTTTTCATTAGGCATTGATCTCTGAAATACCCTATGACCCAATGTTTTAATCTTATAAGCTAATCGATTTTTTTTTCTTGCATTTTTATTTACAATTCTCAAACCAAACAAATTATCTTTCGTTCGCTTTAGCTATTTACGACTCTGGCAAATCTTTAGTGTATCATTGGTCCTTGTGGATTCGACCCCGTATATACTGCCTTGCGGTTAAGTGTATCGGGTAATTACTCGAGCAATCATCATGTTGGTTGTATGTGTTCTTCTGCTACTAAATCCATTTTTTATCCCTCCTTTTGAAAATGTGTAGTTGATTGCAGACAAAATAAAAAGGTGCAAGACAGACTCATTTGCAGGTTGAGTGCTGGTTATGTCGTTTAAAATTTTCTTGCAATGCAAAGTTTGTTTCTTTTTTCTTGTTAAAGTTGAGAAATCTATATTAAAACTTTTTGTTTCTTGCTGTTCTAACAGCCTTGAGTTTGACAATGCTGAGAGACCTGAATGCAACAATCTACTCTCAGTATATCACACTGTTTTGGGCAAGACGAAAGAGGTAAGGAAAAGGAGATAATGTCATTTACTCTTAAAGAATTGGGTTACAGAGATGTTTTCACATGTCATTTATTCCCTTGGCCACAATAACTACTCACGGAGATAATCGGTGAACACATTTTTAATTGGTTGTAGGAAGTGGAGGAATGCAAAGATTTGAGCTGGGGTACATTTAAGCCTCTCCTTGAAGATGCTTTGATCAAACATCTTAGTCCAATCCAGGTCTGTGAAGCCAAAACCTTGAACCAATCCAATGTTTTCCTTTGAGTTTATACCATTTTGTCTCATCAAACCGTAGAAAGAAAATTTGAGGTGTTTTTGCAGCTTCCATTAGTAAATGGTTAGAAGGGCATGTCTTATGCATAAGTTATGAAATATATGGTTTTGTATATGTTTCCGTGTCAGGCCCGCTATCAGGAGATAACAGCTGAACCAGAGTATTTGGACAAAGTATTGTCAGAAGGTGCGGACAGAGCCACAGAGTTAGGGGATGTTACAATGCGCAATGTGTACCAAGCTATGGGTTTCTACCCGAGGAGGAGATAGTGCCATTTGATATTTGTGGTCGGCCGTTTTTGAAGTAACAAGAAATGAGTAAGTTACATTTGCGAAATATTTGTTGATTCTTGAGTTTTGATCATTGTTATTTTTTTGCAATTACCATGATCTCTCAAAGTTTATCACACTCCCTATTGATCAACCTTTGCTCAAAAGTCAAAACAGATTGGTGCACTCACTATATTTTTCCTCCTTCCTTTAGTTAGTAGTATATAACTTTGCTTTTAGGCTTACAAAAAGCCTCCACCAATTAAAATTAATTGTGTTACATAATTTATTACAGAATATAACACCAAAGAATTCGTTCATCAGTCGAGTGACCAGTTCAATTATCTAAAGTAAAGTCACAGTTATTTGCATAAACCAGAGAAAGGGCATATATTCAGATACCATTTGGTGAATAGGGTTGGGTCAAACACGTCCTTCATAAGAAGTCATTATAGATCCATAGATAAACATTCTTCTATATCTAACCTCACGCAGACTGAATTACTTAACAACGAGCAGCAATTAGAAAGTAGGCGAAAATTTTATGCATAGAGTCGTAAAAAATAAACAGCAAACTAAATTATACTTACTGCAAAACCTATTTTTATAAAAAAAAATCCAACAAAACAGCATAAGCAACCAAAATCAGATACAAAAACAAACGTAAAGAAGAATTTACGTAACCAAAAAAATAATATACACAACAAAACCAGAAATACACCTTAATCTAACTACCGCGCGTAGCGCGGATCAATTGCTAGTTTAAATATAAAAAAACAATAACTTAACAACATAATTTTGTAACGTGTGACTGTTAAAATTCCATACTAAAATGCATGACTTTAATCTTTCAGTATGAATAAATTTGTGTTTTACTATATACTATATATTATAGTTTTTTATTAGTAATCATGTTCAACTTTTTTTTATTTCATCATAATATAGATTTTGGTACAGATTATAATTACGTAATATATGTTACATAGGATTCCTATTTGTACAATATTAACATATGATAGAAAAAAACAAAAATCTAATTAAAATGTAAGCGGTGTGACTACTATTAATATACATAGAGCATATCAATTTCATTTTGCTGTATAACAAAAGAAACAAAAAAAAAATGATAATCTCTTTGCTCTGTCTTTTTATCATCACCTTCGCTTCGTTGATCTTTATCAGCAAGAAGATCAAACGCTCTAAATGGAACCTTCCTCCTAGCCCTCCAACGTTACCAGTTATCGGAAACTTACACCAAGTTGGAGAATTGCCTCACAAGTTATTTCAACGTCTAGCCGAAAGAACAGGACATGTTATGCTTCTTCACTTAGGGTTTTTCCCTGTAACTGTTATCTCATCGAGAGAAGCAGCTGAAGAGGTGTTACGAACTCATGACCTAGACTGTTGCAGCAGACCTAAGCTTGTTGGTCCGAGGCTAACCTCTCGGGGTTTTAAAGATGTGGCTTTTACACCATACGGTGACGAGTGGAAGGAGCGGCGCAAGTTCTTTGTGCGTGAGCTTTTAAGTTTGAAAAAGGTTCAGTCTTCCGGGTACATCAGAGAGGAAGAATGTAACTTTCTTGTCACGAAACTGTTGGAATCAGCGGTGGATCGATCTCCGGTCGATTTGAGCAAAACCCTTTTCTGGCTAACCGCGAGTATCCTGTTCAGAGTAGCTTATGGAAAAAGGTTCCACGAGTGTGAGTTTATCGATAAAGACAAGGTAGAAGAGCTTGTGTTTGAAGCCGAGAGAGCTCAGAGAAGTTTCACTTGCTCTGATTTCTTTCCTATTGCCGGACTTGGATGGCTCGTTGACTGTATTTCCGGGCAGCACAAGAGGCTCAAAGATGTTTTCGTCAAGCTCGATACTCTGTTTCAAGGTGTGATCGATGATCATTTACATCCTGGAAAAATATCAAAAGATCACAGAGATATTGTCGATGTTATGTTGGATGTGATGAATAAACAAGGCGAAAATGATTCCTTGACGCTCACGTTAGATCACATCAAGGCATTACTAACGGTAAAAAAAACACAAGATTTGTTTCAACACATTTGCATAGAAACTGAATCTGCATATTTACAATTATTTTTTTCTGCTTGCCAGAATATACTACTAGGAGGTGTAGAAACAGGAGCTATTACCATGATATGGGCAATGACGGAACTCGTTAAAACCCCGCAAGTCATGAAGAAAGTTCAAAGCGAGATCCGCGACCGTCTGGGAAACAATAAGGAGAGAATCACTGAAGAAGATCTCGACAAAGTTCCTTTCTTGAACATGGTGATCAAGGAAACATTCAGATTACACCCAGCTGCTCCTCTTCTGCTCCCAAGGGAAACAATGGCTCACATCAAGGTCCAAGGTTATGATATTCCTCCAAAGAGACAGATCTTGGTGAACGCTTGGGCGATAGGAAGAGATCCGAAATACTGGACAAACCCGGAAGAGTTTAACCCCGAGAGGTTTATGGATAGCCCTGTGGATTATAAAGGAAGACATTTCGAACTCTTACCGTTTGGGTCTGGTCGAAGGATATGTCCCGGTATAGCAATGGGGATAGCTACTGTGGAATTGGGACTCTTGAACTTACTTTACTACTTCGATTGGAGAACACCTGATGGTATGACACATAAAGACATCGATAAAGAAGAAGCTGGTACCCTTACAGTCGTCAAGAAAGTACCTCTCAAGCTCGTTCCAGTTCGGGTTAAGTGATTGCACCAATCTCCAGTTCTAGACTTTGTACTAAATGATAAACTCAAATTAATCCCTAGAGCTACTCTCTCAAACAAGAGATCAATTGCAGTACTTAGGGGTCGAATCCACAGAGACTCAAGATCAAACACAATAGACTGTAAAGTTTTGTAAATTACGCTAAACAAGTTAAATTGAATTAAAATAAAGCAATGCAATATTTAAATAAAAGTGATGTGAATTCAGAAAATCAAAAGAGCTAAGCCTAGGGAATTTCTCAGGAAATTATGAAATATTAAATCAGATAAATTAATTAAGGTTCAAGCAATAAAAATCAGATCTAGAACTCTAAACTTTTGGTAAATTAAATCAGTTCTCACTGCAAATAATATCTAAATTTAAAACCAGAAAATCCAAATCTCTTTGTAAAATTCTAAGTAATAAATCAGCTTTAAAAACAGGTTTAGATAAGTTCACAGAATTAT
>NC_025696.1:24497176-24498910 GCF_000633955.1 Camelina sativa
AAGTCTAGTCCACTGATTTCCAACCCCAAAGTAAGAGATTAAGTCCGGTTAAAATCCTGATAAAAGTTGAGACAGCATTGGTTGAACTAGATATCCTTTGAATAAGGGCTTTCAGGATTGTTGATACAGCTCATAGTCTTTCCACACTTCAGTTCTGAGGTCAAGCTTAGTCAAGAATCATTAGAGTGTTAGCCAAAGAACAAGAACCATCAGTTAGAGATCATAATTCAACAGAAATTTTTGAAAAATTTGACTCAATAAAAACAAAAATACAGTTTTGACACAAGACACAAAAAACCAAGTAAGTAGTTAGTACTAACCTCCCCAGACTTAAACAACACTGTCCCCAGTGTTATCTAAGAAGGGAAAAGTCAAGAAACAAAAATTATGTTGAAAAGTTGAAAGAAAAATTGAACTGATTTTCGGGTTACCCAATCGGTGTCGATCGATGCCATCAAGGCAGTATCGATCGACACCTTCGGCGAATGGTGAATTGTGGCCGAATCTCCTTATTTGTTGCAGTTAGTTGAGTTTTGTTGAATCAATTCTTTGATGTTAATTCTGTTAAGAAGCACTCAAACACAAACACAGGTTAAAAGCAACATGATAGATAGACAGTTCATAAATCCAAACAACTTTCAAACACAAACTGACTCAAAGCAAAAATAAAAATGACTCAATCCTAAAAAAAAAAAAGAAAAAGATAAAAAGAAACCGTGATCAGAAGCTAAAATAAAACAGAAACATCATCAGCACCACCATCGTCATCAGTATCGTCAGCATCCTCATCATCAGAAACGGGATCAGCAGATGGTGAAGATGGCGAAGGGGACCTGCGCCTAGTACGCCTGGTAGGACGAATGCAGCCACACTGGGAGAGTCGAGCCATGCCATTCCAGATGGCACGCAAAGCAGAAACCACATAAGTCTGATGAGCTCCCTGGTCCATAGTAGCGGGATCCTCTGATGGCTCTGGAAACTCAAATGCCGCAGTCCCTGAAGAAGAACCAGTCTCAAAACCCCCAGCAGGGTTAGTAGCAGCTGCAGCATCAGTAGTAGTCCGCGAAGTGCGATGGCGACGGGAAGGAGCATAAACAACATAGTCATCTGGTGAAGGGCGAAAACGCAACTGCTCAGGATCATCACCGCGGAGTGCGATGGTGGTAAGATCAGGTCGTGGAAGGTGGACAAAGTGCTCTCCTGTCGCATCAACAAACCTCCACAACAAACCTGGTTTCAGCCAGTGTGCACTCCTCAAATATGGCTCATCCATAAGCTGTCTCCTAGTGGTAACACTATAACCAGCAATAGGAATCTTCTTGAACTGAAGGATAGCAGTAATAAGGCTCCCCACAGCCTCTCTCTTAACTCCAGTACCCGAGAATGGCTTGGTCTGCAGCTCAACCAAATGGTGTGCAAAAACAGCTCCAAAGTTAAGGAGCATAGGGTCACGACGCTCACCAATGGACATGGAAGGAATCATGTTGCCAACACCACAACTCAAAAAGTATAGCTCTGCAGCTCTCATCTTGTTAGGCTCCATCTTGCACTGAAAAGTGGTAGCAACAGCCCTAAGAACATATCTGAGTACAGGATGGCGGACCTCTGATTGAAGCATCTTCTTGGAATTATATGGACCATGTCCTATGTAGGACCACAAAGGAGAGAGATCCTCATAATGCTTAGGCAAAGCAACCTTCTGATAATAACGAGTCCAACGAAACACATCACACA